>NW_027454678.1:600000-773627 GCF_040206685.1 Ascaphus truei
AGTGCATAAAATATATTTATATACTGTATAAACCCTTATACACCATTTTAATAAAAAATATCACAAAATTCTTCTAAGTCCCTCGGGAAGAGTGAAAGACGCGCACGTTCATTTTCAGAGCTCCTAGACCTTCCTATAAGAAGTTAGCCAAAAAGTAGCTTCGAAAAACGCTTAGGTTAAGTTTCAGAGTTGCTTCTAATGTACCAAAGCTGGACTTAGACATAATTTCACTCTCACAACATTATGGCTGGTTGGAGACAGTCCGAACCACAAGTACCGGGTCCATGGTTCTGGCCGTATACTGGGGGGACGGGGACGACTCCCATTAACCCCTGACTATACCGGGGATACGCTTATTACAATGCCTTTCTGGTTTGTGCTGAAGCAGGGCATTCTGGCAGGCAAGTGGCTTGACCTTTATTAGTGAGCCTGGTTACCCCCTCTCGGAACCACAGACTTAGAAATCGCCAGCTCATATACAGTGCATAAAATATATTTATATATAAACCCTTATACACCATTTTAATAAAAAATATCACAAAATTCTTCTAAGTCCCTCGGGGAGAGTGAAAGACGCGCACGTTCATTTTCAGAGCTCCTAGACCTTCCTATAAGAAGTTAGCCAAAAAGTAGCTTCGAAAAACGCTTAGGTTAAGTTTCAGAGTTGCTTCTAATGTACCAAAGCTGGACTTTGACATAATTTCACTCTCACAACATTATGGCTGGTTGGAGACAGTCCGTACCACAAGTACCGGGTCCATGGTTCTGGCCGTATACTGGGGGGACGGAGACGACTCCCATTAACCCCTGACTATACCGGGGATACGCTTATCACAATGCCTTTCTGGTCTGTGCTGAAGCAGGGCATTCTGCCAGGCAAGTGGCTTGACCTTTATTAGTGAGCCTGGTTACCCCCTCTCGGAACCACAGACTTAGAAATCGCCAGCTCATATACAGTGCATAAAATATATTTATATATAAACCCTTATACACCATTTTAATAAAAAATATCACAAAATTCTTCTAAGTCCCTCGGGAAGAGTGAAAGACGCGCACGTTCATTTTCAGAGCTCCTAGACCTTCCTATAAGAAGTTAGCCAAAAAGTAGCTTCGAAAAACGCTTAGGTTAAGTTTCAGAGTTGCTTCTAATGTACCAAAGCTGGACTTTGACATAATTTCACTCTCACAACATTATGGCTGGTTGGAGACAGTCCGAACCACAAGTACCGGGTCCATGGTTCTGGTCGTATACTGGGGGGACGGGGACGACTCCCATTAACCCCTGACTATACCGGGGATACGCTTATCACAATGCCTTTCTGGTCTGTGCTGAAGCAGGGCATTCTGGCAGGCAAGTGGCTTGACCTTTATTAGTGAGCCTGGTTACCCCCTCTCGGAACCACAGACTTAGAAATCGCCAGCTCATATACAGTGCATAAAATATATTTATATATAAACCCTTATACACCATTTTAATAAAAAATATCACAAAATTCTTCGAAGTCCCTCGGGAAGAGTGAAAGACGCGCACGTTCATTTTCAGAGCTCTTAGACCTTCCAATAAGAAGTTAGCCAAAAAGTAGCTTCGAAAAACGCTTAGGTTAAGTTTCAGAGTTGCTTCTAATGTACCAAAGCTGGACTTAGACATAATTTCACTCTCACAACATTATGGCTGGTTGGAGACAGTCTGAACCACAAGTACCGGGTCCATGGTTCTGGCCGTATACTGGGGGGACGGGGACGACTCCCATTAACCCCTGACTATACCGGGGATACGCTTATCACAATGCCTTTCTGGTCTGTGCTGAAGCAGGGCATTCTGGCAGGCAAGTGGCTTGACCTTTATTAGTGAGCCTGGTTACCCCCTCTCGGAACCACAGACTTAGAAATCGCCAGCTCATATACAGTGCATAAAATATATTTATATATAAACCCTTATACACCATTTTAATAAAAAATATCACAAAGTTCTTCTAAGTCCCTCGGGAAGAGTGAAAGACGCGCACGTTCATTTTCAGAGCTCTTAGACCTTCCTATAAGAAGTTATCCAAAAAGTAGCTTCGAAAAACGCTTAGGTTAAGTTTCAGAGTTGCTTCTAATGTACCAAAGCTGGACTTAGACATAATTTCACTCTCACAACATTATGGCTGGTTGGAGACATTCCGAACCACAAGTACCGGGTCCATGGTTCTAGCCGTATACTGGGGGGACGGGGACGACTCCCATTAACCCCTGACTATACCGGGGATACGCTTATCACAATGCCTTTCTGGTCTGTGCTGAAGCAGGGCATTCTGGCAGGCAAGTGGCTTGACCTTTATTAGTGAGCCTGGTTACCCCCTCTCGGAACCACAGACTTAGAAATCGCCAGCTCATATACAGTGCACAAAATATATTAATATATAAACCCTTATACACCATTTTAATAAAAAATATCACAAAATTCTTCTAAGTCTCTCGGGAAGAGTGAAAGACGCGCACGTTCATTTTCAGAGCTCCTAGACCTTCCTATAAGAAGTTAGCCAAAAAGTAGCTTCGAAAAACGCTTAGGTTAAGTTTCAGAGTTGCTTCTAATGTACCAAAGCTGGACTTTGACATAATTTCACTCTCACAACATTATGGCTGGTTGGAGACAGTCCGAACCACAAGTACCGGGTCCATGGTTCTGGCCGTATACTGGGGGGACGGGGACGACTCCCATTAACCCCTGACTATACCGGGGATACGCTTATCACAATGCCTTTCTGGTCTGTGCTGAAGCAGGGCATTCTGGCAGGCAAGTGGCTTGACCTTTATTAGTGAGCCTGGTTACCCCCTCTCGGAACCACAGACTTAGAAATCGCCAGCTCGTATACAGTGCATAAAATATATTTATATATAAACCCTTATACGCCATTTTAATAAAAAATATCACAAAATTCTTCTAAGTCCCTCGGGAAGAGTGAAAGACGCGCACGTTCATTTTCAGAGCTCTTAGACCTTCCTATAAGAAGTTATCCAAAAAGTAGCTTCGAAAAACGCTTAGGTTAAGTTTCAGAGTTGCTTCTAATGTACCAAAGCTGGACTTAGACATAATTTCACTCTCACAACATTATGGCTGGTTGGAGACATTCCGAACCACAAGTACCGGGTCCATGGTTCTAGCCGTATACTGGGGGGACGGGGACGACTCCCATTAACCCCTGACTATACCGGGGATACGCTTATCACAATGCCTTTCTGGTCTGTGCTGAAGCAGGGCATTCTGGCAGGCAAGTGGCTTGACCTTTATTAGTGAGCCTGGTTACCCCCTCTCGGAACCACAGACTTAGAAATCGCCAGCTCATATACAGTGCATAAAATATATTTATATATAAACCCTTATACACCATTTTAATAAAAAATATCACAAAATTCTTCTAAGTCCCTCGGGAAGAGTGAAAGACGCGCACGTTCATTTTCAGAGCTCCTAGACCTTCCTATAAGAAGTTAGCCAAAAAGTAGCTTCGAAAAACGCTTAGGTTAAGTTTCAGAGTTGCTTCTAATGTACCAAAGCTGGACTTTGACATAATTTCACTCTCACAACATTATGGCTGGTTGGAGACAGTCCGAACCACAAGTACCGGGTCCATGGTTCTGGCCGTATACTGGGGGGACGGGGACGACTCCCATTAACCCCTGACTATACCGGGGATACGCTTATCACAATGCCTTTCTGGTCTGTGCTGAAGCAGGGCATTCTGGCAGGCAAGTGGCTTGACCTTTATTAGTGAGCCTGGTTACCCCCTCTCGGAACCACAGACTTAGAAATCGCCAGCTCATATACAGTGCATAAAATATATTTATATATAAACCCTTATACACCATTTTAATAAAAAATATCACAAATTCTTCTAAGTCCCTCGGGAAGAGTGAAAGACGCGCACGTTCATTTTCAGAGCTCCTAGACCTTCCTATAAGAAGTTAGCCAAAAAGTAGCTTCGAAAAACGCTTAGGTTAAGTTTCAGAGTTGCTTCTAATGTACCAAAGCTGGACTTTGACATAATTTCACTCTCACAACATTATGGCTGGTTGGAGACAGTCCGAACCACAAGTACCGGGTCCATGGTTCTGGCCGTATACTGGGGGGACGGGGACGACTCCCATTAACCCCTGACTATACCGGGGATACGCTTATCACAATGCCTTTCTGGTCTGTGCTGAAGCAGGGCATTCTGGCAGGCAAGTGGCTTGACCTTTATTAGTGAGCCTGGTTACCCCCTCTCGGAACCACAGACTTAGAAATCGCCAGCTCGTATACAGTGCATAAAATATATTTATATATAAACCCTTATACGCCATTTTAATAAAAAATATCACAAAATTCTTCTAAGTCCCTCGGGAAGAGTGAAAGACGCGCACGTTCATTTTCAGAGCTCTTAGACCTTCCTATAAGAAGTTATCCAAAAAGTAGCTTCGAAAAACGCTTAGGTTAAGTTTCAGAGTTGCTTCTAATGTACCAAAGCTGGACTTAGACATAATTTCACTCTCACAACATTATGGCTGGTTGGAGACATTCCGAACCACAAGTACCGGGTCCATGGTTCTAGCCGTATACTGGGGGGACGGGGACGACTCCCATTAACCCCTGACTATACCGGGGATACGCTTATCACAATGCCTTTCTGGTCTGTGCTGAAGCAGGGCATTCTGGCAGGCAAGTGGCTTGACCTTTATTAGTGAGCCTGGTTACCCCCTCTCGGAACCACAGACTTAGAAATCGCCAGCTCATATACAGTGCATAAAATATATATATATATATAAACCCTTATACACCATTTTAATAAAAAATATCACAAAATTCTTCTAAGTCCCTCGGGAAGAGTGAAAGACGCGCACGTTCATTTTCAGAGCTCCTAGACCTTCCTATAAGAAGTTAGCCAAAAAGTAGCTTCGAAAAACGCTTAGGTTAAGTTTCAGAGTTGCTTCTAATGTACCAAAGCTGGACTTTGACATAATTTCACTCTCACAACATTATGGCTGGTTGGAGACAGTCCGAACCACAAGTACCGGGTCCATGGTTCTGGCCGTATACTGGGGGGACGGGGACGACTCCCATTAACCCCTGACTATACCGGGGATACGCTTATCACAATGCCTTTCTGGTCTGTGCTGAAGCAGGGCATTCTGGCAGGCAAGTGGCTTGACCTTTATTAGTGAGCCTGGTTACCCCCTCTCGGAACCACAGACTTAGAAATCGCCAGCTCATATACAGTGCATAAAATATATTTATATATAAACCCTTATACACCATTTTAATAAAAAATATCACAAAATTCTTCTAAGTCCCTCGGGAAGAGTGAAAGACGCGCACGTTCATTTTCAGAGCTCTTAGACCTTCCTATAAGAAGTTATCCAAAAAGTAGCTTCGAAAAACGCTTAGGTTAAGTTTCAGAGTTCCTTCTAATGTACCAAAGCTGGACTTAGACATAATTTCACTCTCACAACATTATGGCTGGTTGGAGACATTCCGAACCACAAGTACCGGGTCCATGGTTCTAGCCGTATACTGGGGGGACGGGGACGACTCCCATTAACCCCTGACTATACCGGGGATACGCTTATCACAATGCCTTTCTGGTCTGTGCTGAAGCAGGGCATTCTGGCAGGCAAGTGGCTTGACCTTTATTAGTGAGCCTGGTTACCCCCTCTCGGAACCACAGACTTAGAAATCGCCAGCTCATATACAGTGCATAAAATATATTTATATATAAACCCTTATACACCATTTTAATAAAAAATATCACAAAATTCTTCTAAGTCCCTCGGGAAGAGTGAAAGACGCGCACGTTCATTTACAGAGCTCCTAGACCTTCCTATAAGAAGTTAGCCAAAAAGTAGCTTCGAAAAACGCTTAGGTTAAGTTTCAGAGTTGCTTCTAATGTACCAAAGCTGGACTTTGACATAATTTCACTCTCACAACATTATGGCTGGTTGGAGACAGTCCGAACCACAAGTACCGGGTCCATGGTTCTGGCCGTATACTGGGGGGACGGGGACGACTCCCATTAACCCCTGACTATACCGGGGATACGCTTATCACAATGCCTTTCTGGTCTGTGCTGAAGCAGGGCATTCTGGCAGGCAAGTGGCTTGACCTTTATTAGTGAGCCTGGTTACCCCCTCTCGGAACCACAGACTTAGAAATCGCCAGCTCATATACAGTGCATAAAATATATTTATATATAAACCCTTATACACCATTTTAATAAAAAATATCACAAAATTCTTCTAAGTCCCTCGGGGAGAGTGAAAGACGCGCACGTTCATTTTTAGAGCTCCTAGACCTTCCTATAAGAAGTTAGCCATAAAGTAGCTTCGAAAAACGCTTAGGTTAAGTTTCAGAGTTGCTTCTAATGTACCAAAGCTGGACTTTGACATAATTTCACTCTCACAACATTATGGCTGGTTGGAGACAGTCCGAACCACAAGTACCGGGTCCATGGTTCTGGCCGTATACTGGGGGGACGGGGACGACTCCCATTAACCCCTGACTATACCGGGGATACGCTTATCACAATGCCTTTCTGGTCTGTGCTGAAGCAGGGCATTCTGGCAGGCAAGTGGCTTGACCTTTATTAGTGAGCCTGGTTACCCCCTCTCGGAACCACAGACTTAGAAATCGCCAGCTCATATACAGTGCATAAAATATATTTATATATAAACCCTTATACACCATTTTAATAAAAAATATCACAAAATTCTTCTAAGTCCCTCGGGAAGAGTGAAAGACGCGCACGTTCATTTTCAGAGCTCTTAGACCTTCCTATAAGAAGTTATCCAAAAAGTAGCTTCGAAAAACGCTTAGGTTAAGTTTCAGAGTTGCTTCTAATGTACCAAAGCTGGACTTAGACATAATTTCACTCTCACAACATTATGGCTGGTTGGAGACATTCCGAACCACAAGTACCGGGTCCATGGTTCTAGCCGTATACTGGGGGGACGGGGACGACTCCCATTAACCCCTGACTATACCGGGGATACGCTTATCACAATGCCTTTCTGGTCTGTGCTGAAGCAGGGCATTCTGGCAGGCAAGTGGCTTGACCTTTATTAGTGAGCCTGGTTACCCCCTCTCGGAACCACAGACTTAGAAATCGCCAGCTCATATACAGTGCATAAAATATATTAATATATAAACCCTTATACACCATTTTAATAAAAAATATCACAAAATTCTTCTAAGTCCCTCGGGAAGAGTGAAAGACGCGCACGTTCATTTTCAGAGCTCCTAGACCTTCCTATAAGAAGTTAGCCAAAAAGTAGCTTCGAAAAACGCTTAGGTTAAGTTTCAGAGTTGCTTCTAATGTACCAAAGCTGGACTTTGACATAATTTCACTCTCACAACATTATGGCTGGTTGGAGACAGTCCGAACCACAAGTACCGGGTCCATGGTTCTGGCCGTATACTGGGGGGACGGGGACGACTCCCATTAACCCCTGACTATACCGGGGATACGCTTATCACAATGCCTTTCTGGTCTGTGCTGAAGCAGGGCATTCTGGCAGGCAAGTGGCTTGACCTTTATTAGTGAGCCTGGTTACCCCCTCTCGGAACCACAGACTTAGAAATCGCCAGCTCATATACAGTGCATAAAATATATTTATATATAAACCCTTATACACCATTTTAATAAAAAATATCACAAAATTCTTCTAAGTCCCTCGGGAAGAGTGATAGACGCGCACGTTCATTTTCAGAGCTCCTAGACCTTCCTATAAGAAGTTAGCCAAAAAGTAGCTTCGAAAAACGCTTAGGTTAAGTTTCAGAGTTGCTTCTAATGTACCAAAGCTGGACTTAGACATAATTTCACTCTCACAACATTATGGCTGGTTGGAGACAGTCTGAACCACAAGTACCGGGTCCATGGTTCTGGCCGTATACTGGGGGGACGGGGACGACTCCCATTAACCCCTGACTATACCGGGGATACGCTTATCACAATGCCTTTCTGGTCTGTGCTGAAGCAGGGCATTCTGGCAGGCAAGTGGCTTGACCTTTATTAGTGAGCCTGGTTACCCCCTCTCGGAACCACAGACTTAGAAATCGCCAGCTCATATACAGTGCATAAAATATATTTATATATAAACCCTTATACACCATTTTAATAAAAAATATCACAAAATTCTTCTAAGTCCCTCGGGAAGAGTGAAAGACGCGCACGTTCATTTTCAGAGCTCTTAGACCTTCCTATAAGAAGTTATCCAAAAAGTAGCTTCGAAAAACGCTTAGGTTAAGTTTCAGAGTTCCTTCTAATGTACCAAAGCTGGACTTAGACATAATTTCACTCTCACAACATTATGGCTGGTTGGAGACATTCCGAACCACAAGTACCGGGTCCATGGTTCTAGCCGTATACTGGGGGGACGGGGACGACTCCCATTAACCCCTGACTATACCGGGGATACGCTTATCACAATGCCTTTCTGGTCTGTGCTGAAGCAGGGCATTCTGGCAGGCAAGTGGCTTGACCTTTATTAGTGAGCCTGGTTACCCCCTCTCGGAACCACAGACTTAGAAATCGCCAGCTAATATACAGTGCATAAAATATATTTATATATAAACCCTTATACACCATTTTAATAAAAAATATCACAAAATTCTTCTAAGTCCCTCGGGAAGAGTGAAAGACGCGCACGTTCATTTTCAGAGCTCCTAGACCTTCCTATAAGAAGTTAGCCAAAAAGTAGCTTCGAAAAACGCTTAGGTTAAGTTTCAGAGTTGCTTCTAATGTACCAAAGCTGGACTTTGACATAATTTCAATCTCACAACATTATGGCTGGTTGGAGACAGTCCGAACCACAAGTACCGGGTCCATGGTTCTGGCCGTATACTGGGGGGACGGGGACGACTCCCATTAACCCCTGACTATACCGGGGATACGCTTATCACAATGCCTTTCTGGTCTGTGCTGAAGCAGGGCATTCTGGCAGGCAAGTGGCTTGACCTTTATTAGTGAGCCTGGTTACCCCCTCTCGGAACCACAGACTTAGAAATCGCCAGCTCATATACAGTGCATAAAATATATTTATATATAAACCCTTATACACCATTTTAATAAAAAATATCACAAAATTCTTCTAAGTCCCTCGGGAAGAGTGAAAGACGCGCACGTTCATTTTCAGAGCTCCTAGACCTTCCTATAAGAAGTTAGCCAAAAAGTAGCTTCGAAAAACGCTTAGGTTAAGTTTCAGAGTTGCTTCTAATGTACCAAAGCTGGACTTAGACATAATTTCACTCTCACAACATTATGGCTGGTTGGAGACAGTCTGAACCACAAGTACCGGGTCCATGGTTCTGGCCGTATACTGGGGGGACGGGGACGACTCCCATTAACCCCTGACTATACCGGGGATACGCTTATCACAATGCCTTTCTGGTCTGTGCTGAAGCAGGGCATTCTGGCAGGCAAGTGGCTTGACCTTTATTAGTGAGCCTGGTTACCCCCTCTCGGAACCACAGACTTAGAAATCGCCAGCTCATATACAGTGCATAAAATATATTTATATATAAACCCTTATACACCATTTTAATAAAAAATATCACAAAATTCTTCTAAGTCCCTCGGGAAGAGTGAAAGACGCGCACGTTCATTTTCAGAGCTCTTAGACCTTCCTATAAGAAGTTATCCAAAAAGTAGCTTCGAAAAACGCTTAGGTTAAGTTTCAGAGTTCCTTCTAATGTACCAAAGCTGGACTTAGACATAATTTCACTCTCACAACATTATGGCTGGTTGGAGACATTCCGAACCACAAGTACCGGGTCCATGGTTCTAGCCGTATACTGGGGGGACGGGGACGACTCCCATTAACCCCTGACTATACCGGGGATACGCTTATCACAATGCCTTTCTGGTCTGTGCTGAAGCAGGGCATTCTGGCAGGCAAGTGGCTTGACCTTTATTAGTGAGCCTGGTTACCCCCTCTCGGAACCACAGACTTAGAAATCGCCAGCTCATATACAGTGCATAAAATATATTTATATATAAACCCTTATACACCATTTTAATAAAAAATATCACAAAATTCTTCTAAGTCCCTCGGGAAGAGTGAAAGACGCGCACGTTCATTTTCAGAGCTCCTAGACCTTCCTATAAGAAGTTAGCCAAAAAGTAGCTTCGAAAAACGCTTAGGTTAAGTTTCAGAGTTGCTTCTAATGTACCAAAGCTGGACTTTGACATAATTTCACTCTCACAACATTATGGCTGGTTGGAGACAGTCCGAACCACAAGTACCGGGTCCATGGTTCTGGCCGTATACTGGGGGGACGGGGACGACTCCCATTAACCCCTGACTATACCGGGGATACGCTTATCACAATGCCTTTCTGGTCTGTGCTGAAGCAGGGCATTCTGGCAGGCAAGTGGCTTGACCTTTATTAGTGAGCCTGGTTACCCCCTCTCGGAACCACAGACTTAGAAATCGCCAGCTCATATACAGTGCATAAAATATATTTATATATAAACCCTTATACACCATTTTAATAAAAAATATCACAAAATTCTTCTAAGTCCCTCGGGAAGAGTGAAAGACGCGCACGTTCATTTTCAGAGCTCCTAGACCTTCCTATAAGAAGTTAGCCAAAAAGTAGCTTCGAAAAACGCTTAGGTTAAGTTTCAGAGTTGCTTCTAATGTACCAAAGCTGGACTTAGACATAATTTCACTCTCACAACATTATGGCTGGTTGGAGACAGTCTGAACCACAAGTACCGGGTCCATGGTTCTGGCCGTATACTGGGGGGACGGGGACGACTCCCATTAACCCCTGACTATACCGGGGATACGCTTATCACAATGCCTTTCTGGTCTGTGCTGAAGCAGGGCATTCTGGCAGGCAAGTGGCTTGACCTTTATTAGTGAGCCTGGTTACCCCCTCTCGGAACCACAGACTTAGAAATCGCCAGCTCATATACAGTGCATAAAATATATTTATATATAAACCCTTATACACCATTTTAATAAAAAATATCACAAAATTCTTCTAAGTCCCTCGGGAAGAGTGAAAGACGCGCACGTTCATTTTCAGAGCTCTTAGACCTTCCTATAAGAAGTTATCCAAAAAGTAGCTTCGAAAAACGCTTAGGTTAAGTTTCAGAGTTGCTTCTAATGTACCAAAGCTGGACTTAGACATAATTTCACTCTCACAACATTATGGCTGGTTGGAGACATTCCGAACCACAAGTACCGGGTCCATGGTTCTAGCCGTATACTGGGGGGACGGGGACGACTCCCATTAACCCCTGACTATACCGGGGATACGCTTATCACAATGCCTTTCTGGTCTGTGCTGAAGCAGGGCATTCTGGCAGGCAAGTGGCTTGACCTTTATTAGTGAGCCTGGTTACCCCCTCTCGGAACCACAGACTTAGAAATCGCCAGCTCATATACAGTGCATAAAATATATTAATATATAAACCCTTATACACCATTTTAATAAAAAATATCACAAAATTCTTCTAAGTCCCTCGGGAAGAGTGAAAGACGCGCACGTTCATTTTCAGAGCTCCTAGACCTTCCTATAAGAAGTTAGCCAAAAAGTAGCTTCGAAAAACGCTTAGGTTAAGTTTCAGAGTTGCTTCTAATGTACCAAAGCTGGACTTTGACATAATTTCACTCTCACAACATTATGGCTGGTTGGAGACAGTCCGAACCACAAGTACCGGGTCCATGGTTCTGGCCGTATACTGGGGGGACGGGGACGACTCCCATTAACCCCTGACTATACCGGGGATACGCTTATCACAATGCCTTTCTGGTCTGTGCTGAAGCAGGGCATTCTGGCAGGCAAGTGGCTTGACCTTTATTAGTGAGCCTGGTTACCCCCTCTCGGAACCACAGACTTAGAAATCGCCAGCTCATATACAGTGCATAAAATATATTTATATATAAACCCTTATACACCATTTTAATAAAAAATATCACAAAATTCTTCTAAGTCCCTCGGGAAGAGTGATAGACGCGCACGTTCATTTTCAGAGCTCCTAGACCTTCCTATAAGAAGTTAGCCAAAAAGTAGCTTCGAAAAACGCTTAGGTTAAGTTTCAGAGTTGCTTCTAATGTACCAAAGCTGGACTTAGACATAATTTCACTCTCACAACATTATGGCTGGTTGGAGACAGTCTGAACCACAAGTACCGGGTCCATGGTTCTGGCCGTATACTGGGGGGACGGGGACGACTCCCATTAACCCCTGACTATACCGGGGATACGCTTATCACAATGCCTTTCTGGTCTGTGCTGAAGCAGGGCATTCTGGCAGGCAAGTGGCTTGACCTTTATTAGTGAGCCTGGTTACCCCCTCTCGGAACCACAGACTTAGAAATCGCCAGCTCATATACAGTGCATAAAATATATTTATATATATACCCTTATACACCATTTTAATAAAAAATATCACAAAATTCTTCTAAGTCCCTCGGGAAGAGTGAAAGACGCGCACGTTCATTTTCAGAGCTCTTAGACCTTCCTATAAGAAGTTATCCAAAAAGTAGCTTCGAAAAACGCTTAGGTTAAGTTTCAGAGTTCCTTCTAATGTACCAAAGCTGGACTTAGACATAATTTCACTCTCACAACATTATGGCTGGTTGGAGACATTCCGAACCACAAGTACCGGGTCCATGGTTCTAGCCGTATACTGGGGGGACGGGGACGACTCCCATTAACCCCTGACTATACCGGGGATACGCTTATCACAATGCCTTTCTGGTCTGTGCTGAAGCAGGGCATTCTGGCAGGCAAGTGGCTTGACCTTTATTAGTGAGCCTGGTTACCCCCTCTCGGAACCACAGACTTAGAAATCGCCAGCTCATATACAGTGCATAAAATATATTTATATATAAACCCTTATACACCATTTTAATAAAAAATATCACAAAATTCTTCTAAGTCCCTCGGGAAGAGTGAAAGACGCGCACGTTCATTTTCAGAGCTCCTAGACCTTCCTATAAGAAGTTAGCCAAAAAGTAGCTTCGAAAAACGCTTAGGTTAAGTTTCAGAGTTGCTTCTAATGTACCAAAGCTGGACTTTGACATAATTTCACTCTCACAACATTATGGCTGGTTGGAGACAGTCCGAACCACAAGTACCGGGTCCATGGTTCTGGCCGTATACTGGGGGGACGGGGACGACTCCCATTAACCCCTGACTATACCGGGGATACGCTTATCACAATGCCTTTCTGGTCTGTGCTGAAGCAGGGCATTCTGGCAGGCAAGTGGCTTGACCTTTATTAGTGAGCCTGGTTACCCCCTCTCGGAACCACAGACTTAGAAATCGCCAGCTCATATACAGTGCATAAAATATATTTATATATAAACCCTTATACACCATTTTAATAAAAAATATCACAAAATTCTTCTAAGTCCCTCGGGAAGAGTGAAAGACGCGCACGTTCATTTTCAGAGCTCCTAGACCTTCCTATAAGAAGTTAGCCAAAAAGTAGCTTCGAAAAACGCTTAGGTTAAGTTTCAGAGTTGCTTCTAATGTACCAAAGCTGGACTTAGACATAATTTCACTCTCACAACATTATGGCTGGTTGGAGACAGTCTGAACCACAAGTACCGGGTCCATGGTTCTGGCCGTATACTGGGGGGACGGGGACGACTCCCATTAACCCCTGACTATACCGGGGATACGCTTATCACAATGCCTTTCTGGTCTGTGCTGAAGCAGGGCATTCTGGCAGGCAAGTGGCTTGACCTTTATTAGTGAGCCTGGTTACCCCCTCTCGGAACCACAGACTTAGAAATCGCCAGCTCATATACAGTGCATAAAATATATTTATATATAAACCCTTATACACCATTTTAATAAAAAATATCACAAAATTCTTCTAAGTCCCTCGGGAAGAGTGAAAGACGCGCACGTTCATTTTCAGAGCTCTTAGACCTTCCTATAAGAAGTTATCCAAAAAGTAGCTTCGAAAAACGCTTAGGTTAAGTTTCAGAGTTGCTTCTAATGTACCAAAGCTGGACTTAGACATAATTTCACTCTCACAACATTATGGCTGGTTGGAGACATTCCGAACCACAAGTACCGGGTCCATGGTTCTAGCCGTATACTGGGGGGACGGGGACGACTCCCATTAACCCCTGACTATACCGGGGATACGCTTATCACAATGCCTTTCTGGTCTGTGCTGAAGCAGGGCATTCTGGCAGGCAAGTGGCTTGACCTTTATTAGTGAGCCTGGTTACCCCCTCTCGGAACCACAGACTTAGAAATCGCCAGCTCATATACAGTGCATAAAATATATTAATATATAAACCCTTATACACCATTTTAATAAAAAATATCACAAAATTCTTCTAAGTCCCTCGGGAAGAGTGAAAGACGCGCACGTTCATTTTCAGAGCTCCTAGACCTTCCTATAAGAAGTTATCCAAAAAGTAGCTTCGAAAAACGCTTAGGTTAAGTTTCAGAGTTGCTTCTAATGTACCAAAGCTGGACTTTGACATAATTTCACTCTCACAACATTATGGCTGGTTGGAGACAGTCCGAACCACAAGTACCGGGTCCATGGTTCTAGCCGTATACTGGGGGGACGGGGACGACTCCCATTAACCCCTGACTATACCGGGGATACGCTTATCACAATGCCTTTCTGGTCTGTGCTGAAGCAGGGCATTCTGGCAGGCAAGTGGCTTGACCTTTATTAGTGAGCCTGGTTACCCCCTCTCGGAACCACAGACTTAGAAATCGCCAGCTCATATACAGTGCATAAAATATATTAATATATAAACCCTTATACACCATTTTAATAAAAAATATCACAAAATTCTTCTAAGTCCCTCGGGAAGAGTGAAAGACGCGCACGTTCATTTTCAGAGCTCCTAGACCTTCCTATAAGAAGTTAGCCAAAAAGTAGCTTCGAAAAACGCTTAGGTTAAGTTTCAGAGTTGCTTCTAATGTACCAAAGCTGGACTTAGACATAATTTCACTCTCACAACATTATGGCTGGTTGGAGACATTCCGAACCACAAGTACCGGGTCCATGGTTCTAGCCGTATACTGGGGGGACGGGGACGACTCCCATTAACCCCTGACTATACCGGGGATACGCTTATCACAATGCCTTTCTGGTCTGTGCTGAAGCAGGGCATTCTGGCAGGCAAGTGGCTTGACCTTTATTAGTGAGCCTGGTTACCCCCTCTCGGAACCACAGACTTAGAAATCGCCAGCTCATATACAGTGCATAAAATATATTAATATATAAACCCTTATACACCATTTTAATAAAAAATATCACAAAATTCTTCTAAGTCCCTCGGGAAGAGTGAAAGACGCGCACGTTCATTTTCAGAGCTCCTAGACCTTCCTATAAGAAGTTATCCAAAAAGTAGCTTCGAAAAACGCTTAGGTTAAGTTTCAGAGTTGCTTCTAATGTACCAAAGCTGGACTTTGACATAATTTCACTCTCACAACATTATGGCTGGTTGGAGACAGTCCGAACCACAAGTACCGGGTCCATGGTTCTAGCCGTATACTGGGGGGACGGGGACGACTCCCATTAACCCCTGACTATACCGGGGATACGCTTATCACAATGCCTTTCTGGTCTGTGCTGAAGCAGGGCATTCTGGCAGGCAAGTGGCTTGACCTTTATTAGTGAGCCTGGTTACCCCCTCTCGGAACCACAGACTTAGAAATCGCCAGCTCATATACAGTGCATAAAATATATTAATATATAAACCCTTATACACCATTTTAATAAAAAATATCACAAAATTCTTCTAAGTCCCTCGGGAAGAGTGAAAGACGCGCACGTTCATTTTCAGAGCTCCTAGACCTTCCTATAAGAAGTTAGCCAAAAAGTAGCTTCGAAAAACGCTTAGGTTAAGTTTCAGAGTTGCTTCTAATGTACCAAAGCTGGACTTTGACATAATTTCACTCTCACAACATTATGGCTGGTTGGAGACAGTCCGAACCACAAGTACCGGGTCCATGGTTCTGGCCGTATACTGGGGGGACGGGGACGACTCCCATTAACCCCTGACTATACCGGGGATACGCTTATCACAATGCCTTTCTGGTCTGTGCTGAAGCAGGGCATTCTGGCAGGCAAGTGGCTTGACCTTTATTAGTGAGCCTGGTTACCCCCTCTCGGAACCACAGACTTAGAAATCGCCAGCTCATATACAGTGCATAAAATATATTTATATATAAACCCTTATACACCATTTTAATAAAAAATATCACAAAATTCTTCTAAGTCCCTCGGGAAGAGTGAAAGACGCGCACGTTCATTTTCAGAGCTCCTAGACCTTCCTATAAGAAGTTAGCCAAAAAGTAGCTTCGAAAAACGCTTAGGTTAAGTTTCAGAGTTGCTTCTAATGTACCAAAGCTGGACTTAGACATAATTTCACTCTCACAACATTATGGCTGGTTGGAGACAGTCTGAACCACAAGTACCGGGTCCATGGTTCTGGCCGTATACTGGGGGGACGGGGACGACTCCCATTAACCCCTGACTATACCGGGGATACGCTTATCACAATGCCTTTCTGGTCTGTGCTGAAGCAGGGCATTCTGGCAGGCAAGTGGCTTGACCTTTATTAGTGAGCCTGGTTACCCCCTCTCGGAACCACAGACTTAGAAATCGCCAGCTCATATACAGTGCATAAAATATATTTATATATAAACCCTTATACACCATTTTAATAAAAAATATCACAAAATTCTTCTAAGTCCCTCGGGAAGAGTGAAAGACGCGCACGTTCATTTTCAGAGCTCCTAGACCTTCCTATAAGAAGTTAGCCAAAAAGTAGCTTCGAAAAACGCTTAGGTTAAGTTTCAGAGTTGCTTCTAATGTACCAAAGCTGGACTTTGACATAATTTCACTCTCACAACATTATGGCTGGTTGGAGACAGTCCGAACCACAAGTACCGGGTCCATGGTTCTGGCCGTATACTGGGGGGACGGGGACGACTCCCATTAACCCCTGACTATACCGGGGATACGCTTATCACAATGCCTTTCTGGTCTGTGCTGAAGCAGGGCATTCTGGCAGGCAAGTGGCTTGACCTTTATTAGTGAGCCTGGTTACCCCCTCTCGGAACCACAGACTTAGAAATCGCCAGCTCATATACAGTGCATAAAATATATTTATATATAAACCCTTATACACCATTTTAATAAAAAATATCACAAAATTCTTCTAAGTCCCTCGGGAAGAGTGAAAGACGCGCACGTTCATTTTCAGAGCTCCTAGACCTTCCTATAAGAAGTTAGCCAAAAAGTAGCTTCGAAAAACGCTTAGGTTAAGTTTCAGAGTTGCTTCTAATGTACCAAAGCTGGACTTAGACATAATTTCACTCTCACAACATTATGGCTGGTTGGAGACAGTCTGAACCACAAGTACCGGGTCCATGGTTCTGGCCGTATACTGGGGGGACGGGGACGACTCCCATTAACCCCTGACTATACCGGGGATACGCTTATCACAATGCCTTTCTGGTCTGTGCTGAAGCAGGGCATTCTGGCAGGCAAGTGGCTTGACCTTTATTAGTGAGCCTGGTTACCCCCTCTCGGAACCACAGACTTAGAAATCGCCAGCTCATATACAGTGCATAAAATATATTTATATATAAACCCTTATACACCATTTTAATAAAAAATATCACAAAATTCTTCTAAGTCCCTCGGGAAGAGTGAAAGACGCGCACGTTCATTTTCAGAGCTCCTAGACCTTCCTATAAGAAGTTAGCCAAAAAGTAGCTTCGAAAAACGCTTAGGTTAAGTTTCAGAGTTGCTTCTAATGTACCAAAGCTGGACTTAGACATAATTTCACTCTCACAACATTATGGCTGGTTGGAGACAGTCTGAACCACAAGTACCGGGTCCATGGTTCTGGCCGTATACTGGGGGGACGGGGACGACTCCCATTAACCCCTGACTATACCGGGGATACGCTTATCACAATGCCTTTCTGGTCTGTGCTGAAGCAGGGCATTCTGGCAGGCAAGTGGCTTGACCTTTATTAGTGAGCCTGGTTACCCCCTCTCGGAACCACAGACTTAGAAATCGCCAGCTCATATACAGTGCATAAAATATATTTATATATAAACCCTTATACACCATTTTAATAAAAAATATCACAAAATTCTTCTAAGTCCCTCGGGAAGAGTGAAAGACGCGCACGTTCATTTTCAGAGCTCCTAGACCTTCCTATAAGAAGTTAGCCAAAAAGTAGCTTCGAAAAACGCTTAGGTTAAGTTTCAGAGTTGCTTCTAATGTACCAAAGCTGGACTTTGACATAATTTCACTCTCACAACATTATGGCTGGTTGGAGACAGTCCGAACCACAAGTACCGGGTCCATGGTTCTGGCCGTATACTGGGGGGACGGGGACGACTCCCATTAACCCCTGACTATACCGGGGATACGCTTATCACAATGCCTTTCTGGTCTGTGCTGAAGCAGGGCATTCTGGCAGGCAAGTGGCTTGACCTTTATTAGTGAGCCTGGTTACCCCCTCTCGGAACCACAGACTTAGAAATCGCCAGCTCATATACAGTGCATAAAATATATTTATATATAAACCCTTATACACCATTTTAATAAAAAATATCACAAAATTCTTCTAAGTCCCTCGGGAAGAGTGAAAGACGCGCACGTTCATTTTCAGAGCTCTTAGACCTTCCTATAAGAAGTTATCCAAAAAGTAGCTTCGAAAAACGCTTAGGTTAAGTTTCAGAGTTGCTTCTAATGTACCAAAGCTGGACTTAGACATAATTTCACTCTCACAACATTATGGCTGGTTGGAGACATTCCGAACCACAAGTACCGGGTCCATGGTTCTAGCCGTATACTGGGGGGACGGGGACGACTCCCATTAACCCCTGACTATACCGGGGATACGCTTATCACAATGCCTTTCTGGTCTGTGCTGAAGCAGGGCATTCTGGCAGGCAAGTGGCTTGACCTTTATTAGTGAGCCTGGTTACCCCCTCTCGGAACCACAGACTTAGAAATCGCCAGCTCATATACAGTGCATAAAATATATTAATATATAAACCCTTATACACCATTTTAATAAAAAATATCACAAAATTCTTCTAAGTCCCTCGGGAAGAGTGAAAGACGCGCACGTTCATTTTCAGAGCTCCTAGACCTTCCTATAAGAAGTTAGCCAAAAAGTAGCTTCGAAAAACGCTTAGGTTAAGTTTCAGAGTTGCTTCTAATGTACCAAAGCTGGACTTTGACATAATTTCACTCTCACAACATTATGGCTGGTTGGAGACAGTCCGAACCACAAGTACCGGGTCCATGGTTCTGGCCGTATACTGGGGGGACGGGGACGACTCCCATTAACCCCTGACTATACCGGGGATACGCTTATCACAATGCCTTTCTGGTCTGTGCTGAAGCAGGGCATTCTGGCAGGCAAGTGGCTTGACCTTTATTAGTGAGCCTGGTTACCCCCTCTCGGAACCACAGACTTAGAAATCGCCAGCTCATATACAGTGCATAAAATATATTTATATATAAACCCTTATACACAATTTTAATAAAAAATATCACAAAATTCTTCTAAGTCCCTCGGGAAGAGTGAAAGACGCGCACGTTCATTTTCAGAGCTCCTAGACCTTCCTATAAGAAGTTAGCCAAAAAGTAGCTTCGAAAAACGCTTAGGTTAAGTTTCAGAGTTGCTTCTAATGTACCAAAGCTGGACTTTGACATAATTTCACTCTCACAACATTATGGCTGGTTGGAGACAGTCCGAACCACAAGTACCGGGTCCATGGTTCTGGCCGTATACTGGGGGGACGGGGACGACTCCCATTAACCCCTGACTATACCGGGGATACGCTTATCACAATGCCTTTCTGGTCTGTGCTGAAGCAGGGCATTCTGGCAGGCAAGTGGCTTGACCTTTATTAGTGAGCCTGGTTACCCCCTCTCGGAACCACAGACTTAGAAATCGCCAGCTCATATACAGTGCATAAAATATATTTATATATAAACCCTTATACACCATTTTAATAAAAAATATCACAAAATTCTTCTAAGTCCCTCGGGAAGAGTGAAAGACGCGCACGTTCATTTTCAGAGCTCTTAGACCTTCCTATAAGAAGTTATCCAAAAAGTAGCTTCGAAAAACGCTTAGGTTAAGTTTCAGAGTTGCTTCTAATGTACCAAAGCTGGACTTAGACATAATTTCACTCTCACAACATTATGGCTGGTTGGAGACATTCCGAACCACAAGTACCGGGTCCATGGTTCTAGCCGTATACTGGGGGGACGGGGACGACTCCCATTAACCCCTGACTATACCGGGGATACGCTTATCACAATGCCTTTCTGGTCTGTGCTGAAGCAGGGCATTCTGGCAGGCAAGTGGCTTGACCTTTATTAGTGAGCCTGGTTACCCCCTCTCGGAACCACAGACTTAGAAATCGCCAGCTCATATACAGTGCATAAAATATATTAATATATAAACCCTTATACACCATTTTAATAAAAAATATCACAAAATTCTTCTAAGTCCCTCGGGAAGAGTGAAAGACGCGCACGTTCATTTTCAGAGCTCCTAGACCTTCCTATAAGAAGTTAGCCAAAAAGTAGCTTCGAAAAACGCTTAGGTTAAGTTTCAGAGTTGCTTCTAATGTACCAAAGCTGGACTTTGACATAATTTCACTCTCACAACATTATGGCTGGTTGGAGACAGTCCGAACCACAAGTACCGGGTCCATGGTTCTGGCCGTATACTGGGGGGACGGGGACGACTCCCATTAACCCCTGACTATACCGGGGATACGCTTATCACAATGCCTTTCTGGTCTGTGCTGAAGCAGGGCATTCTGGCAGGCAAGTGGCTTGACCTTTATTAGTGAGCCTGGTTACCCCCTCTCGGAACCACAGACTTAGAAATCGCCAGCTCATATACAGTGCATAAAATATATTTATATATAAACCCTTATACACCATTTTAATAAAAAATATCACAAAATTATTCTAAGTCCCTCGGGAAGAGTGAAAGACGCGCACGTTCATTTTCAGAGCTCCTAGACCTTCCTATAAGAAGTTAGCCAAAAATTAGCTTCGAAAAACGCTTAGGTTAAGTTTCAGAGTTGCTTCTAATGTACCAAAGCTGGACTTAGACATAATTTCACTCTCACAACATTATGGCTGGTTGGAGACAGTCTGAACCACAAGTACCGGGTCCATGGTTCTGGCCGTATACTGGGGGGACGGGGACGACTCCCATTAACCCCTGACTATACCGGGGATACGCTTATCACAATGCCTTTCTGGTCTGTGCTGAAGCAGGGCATTCTGGCAGGCAAGTGGCTTGACCTTTATTAGTGAGCCTGGTTACCCCCTCTCGGAACCACAGACTTAGAAATCGCCAGCTCATATACAGTGCATAAAATATATTTATATATAAACCCTTATACACCATTTTAATAAAAAATATCACAAAATTCTTCTAAGTCCCTCGGGAAGAGTGAAAGACGCGCACGTTCATTTTCAGAGCTCTTAGACCTTCCTATAAGAAGTTATCCAAAAAGTAGCTTCGAAAAACGCTTAGGTTAAGTTTCAGAGTTCCTTCTAATGTACCAAAGCTGGACTTAGACATAATTTCACTCTCACAACATTATGGCTGGTTGGAGACATTCCGAACCACAAGTACCGGGTCCATGGTTCTAGCCGTATACTGGGGGGACGGGGACGACTCCCATTAACCCCTGACTATACCGGGGATACGCTTATCACAATGCCTTTCTGGTCTGTGCTGAAGCAGGGCATTCTGGCAGGCAAGTGGCTTGACCTTTATTAGTGAGCCTGGTTACCCCCTCTCGGAACCACAGACTTAGAAATCGCCAGCTCATATACAGTGCATAAAATATATTTATATATAAACCCTTATACACCATTTTAATAAAAAATATCACAAAATTCTTCTAAGTCCCTCGGGAAGAGTGAAAGACGCGCACGTTCATTTTCAGAGCTCCTAGACCTTCCTATAAGAAGTTAGCCAAAAAGTAGCTTCGAAAAACGCTTAGGTTAAGTTTCAGAGTTGCTTCTAATGTACCAAAGCTGGACTTTGACATAATTTCACTCTCACAACATTATGGCTGGTTGGAGACAGTCCGAACCACAAGTACCGGGTCCATGGTTCTGGCCGTATACTGGGGGGACGGGGACGACTCCCATTAACCCCTGACTATACCGGGGATACGCTTATCACAATGCCTTTCTGGTCTGTGCTGAAGCAGGGCATTCTGGCAGGCAAGTGGCTTGACCTTTATTAGTGAGCCTGGTTACCCCCTCTCGGAACCACAGACTTAGAAATCGCCAGCTCATATACAGTGCATAAAATATATTTATATATAAACCCTTATACACCATTTTAATAAAAAATATCACAAAATTCTTCTAAGTCCCTCGGGAAGAGTGAAAGACGCGCACGTTCATTTTCAGAGCTCCTAGACCTTCCTATAAGAAGTTAGCCAAAAAGTAGCTTCGAAAAACGCTTAGGTTAAGTTTCAGAGTTGCTTCTAATGTACCAAAGCTGGACTTAGACATAATTTCACTCTCACAACATTATGGCTGGTTGGAGACAGTCTGAACCACAAGTACCGGGTCCATGGTTCTGGCCGTATACTGGGGGGACGGGGACGACTCCCATTAACCCCTGACTATACCGGGGATACGCTTATCACAATGCCTTTCTGGTCTGTGCTGAAGCAGGGCATTCTGGCAGGCAAGTGGCTTGACCTTTATTAGTGAGCCTGGTTACCCCCTCTCGGAACCACAGACTTAGAAATCGCCAGCTCATATACAGTGCATAAAATATATTTATATATAAACCCTTATACACCATTTTAATAAAAAATATCACAAAATTCTTCTAAGTCCCTCGGGAAGAGTGAAAGACGCGCACGTTCATTTTCAGAGCTCTTAGACCTTCCTATAAGAAGTTATCCAAAAAGTAGCTTCGAAAAACGCTTAGGTTAAGTTTCAGAGTTGCTTCTAATGTACCAAAGCTGGACTTAGACATAATTTCACTCTCACAACATTATGGCTGGTTGGAGACATTCCGAACCACAAGTACCGGGTCCATGGTTCTAGCCGTATACTGGGGGGACGGGGACGACTCCCATTAACCCCTGACTATACCGGGGATACGCTTATCACAATGCCTTTCTGGTCTGTGCTGAAGCAGGGCATTCTGGCAGGCAAGTGGCTTGACCTTTATTAGTGAGCCTGGTTACCCCCTCTCGGAACCACAGACTTAGAAATCGCCAGCTCATATACAGTGCATAAAATATATTAATATATAAACCCTTATACACCATTTTAATAAAAAATATCACAAAATTCTTCTAAGTCCCTCGGGAAGAGTGAAAGACGCGCACGTTCATTTTCAGAGCTCCTAGACCTTCCTATAAGAAGTTAGCCAAAAAGTAGCTTCGAAAAACGCTTAGGTTAAGTTTCAGAGTTGCTTCTAATGTACCAAAGCTGGACTTTGACATAATTTCACTCTCACAACATTATGGCTGGTTGGAGACAGTCCGAACCACAAGTACCGGGTCCATGGTTCTGGCCGTATACTGGGGGGACGGGGACGACTCCCATTAACCCCTGACTATACCGGGGATACGCTTATCACAATGCCTTTCTGGTCTGTGCTGAAGCAGGGCATTCTGGCAGGCAAGTGGCTTGACCTTTATTAGTGAGCCTGGTTACCCCCTCTCGGAACCACAGACTTAGAAATCGCCAGCTCATATACAGTGCATAAAATATATTTATATATAAACCCTTATACACCATTTTAATAAAAAATATCACAAAATTCTTCTAAGTCCCTCGGGAAGAGTGAAAGACGCGCACGTTCATTTTCAGAGCTCCTAGACCTTCCTATAAGAAGTTAGCCAAAAAGTAGCTTCGAAAAACGCTTAGGTTAAGTTTCAGAGTTGCTTCTAATGTACCAAAGCTGGACTTTGACATAATTTCACTCTCACAACATTATGGCTGGTTGGAGACAGTCCGAACCACAAGTACCGGGTCCATGGTTCTGGCCGTATACTGGGGGGACGGGGACGACTCCCATTAACCCCTGACTATACCGGGGATACGCTTATCACAATGCCTTTCTGGTCTGTGCTGAAGCAGGGCATTCTGGCAGGCAAGTGGCTTGACCTTTATTAGTGAGCCTGGTTACCCCCTCTCGGAACCACAGACTTAGAAATCGCCAGCTCATATACAGTGCATAAAATATATTTATATATAAACCCTTATACACCATTTTAATAAAAAATATCACAAAATTCTTCTAAGTCCCTCGGGAAGAGTGAAAGACGCGCACGTTCATTTTCAGAGCTCCTAGACCTTCCTATAAGAAGTTAGCCAAAAAGTAGCTTCGAAAAACGCTTAGGTTAAGTTTCAGAGTTGCTTCTAATGTACCAAAGCTGGACTTAGACATAATTTCACTCTCACAACATTATGGCTGGTTGGAGACTGTCTGAACCACAAGTACCGGGTCCATGGTTCTGGCCGTATACTGGGGGGATAGGGACGACTCCCATTAACCCCTGACTATACCGGGGATACGCTTATCACAATGCCTTTCTGGTCTGTGCTGATGCAGGGCATTCTGGCAGGCAAGTGGCTTGACCTTTATTAGTGAGCCTGGTTACCCCCTCTCGGAACCACAGACTTAGAAATCGCCAGCTCATATACAGTGCATAAAATATATTTATATATAAACCCTTATACACCATTTTAATAAAAAATATCACAAAATTCTTCTAAGTCCCTCGGGAAGAGTGAAAGACGCGCACGTTCATTTTCAGAGCTCCTAGACCTTCCTATAAGAAGTTAGCCAAAAAGTAGCTTCGAAAAACGCTTAGGTTAAGTTTCAGAGTTGCTTCTAATGTACCAAAGCTGGACTTTGACATAATTTCACTCTCACAACATTATGGCTGGTTGGAGACAGTCCGAACCACAAGTACCGGGTCCATGGTTCTGGCCGTATACTGGGGGGACGGGGACGACTCCCATTAACCCCTGACTATACCGGGGATACGCTTATCACAATGCCTTTCTGGTCTGTGCTGAAGCAGGGCATTCTGGCAGGCAAGTGGCTTGACCTTTATTAGTGAGCCTGGTTACCCCCTCTCGGAACCACAGACTTAGAAATCGCCAGCTCATATACAGTGCATAAAATATATTTATATATAAACCCTTATACACCATTTTAATAAAAAATATCACAAAATTCTTCTAAGTCCCTCGGGAAGAGTGAAAGACGCGCACGTTCATTTTCAGAGCTCCTAGACCTTCCTATAAGAAGTTAGCCAAAAAGTAGCTTCGAAAAACGCTTAGGTTAAGTTTCAGAGTTGCTTCTAATGTACCAAAGCTGGACTTAGACATAATTTCACTCTCACAACATTATGGCTGGTTGGAGACAGTCTGAACCACAAGTACCGGGTCCATGGTTCTGGCCGTATACTGGGGGGACGGGGACGACTCCCATTAACCCCTGACTATACCGGGGATACGCTTATCACAATGCCTTTCTGGTCTGTGCTGAAGCAGGGCATTCTGGCAGGCAAGTGGCTTGACCTTTATTAGTGAGCCTGGTTACCCCCTCTCGGAACCACAGACTTAGAAATCGCCAGCTCATATACAGTGCATAAAATATATTTATATATAAACCCTTATACACCATTTTAATAAAAAATATCACAAAATTCTTCTAAGTCCCTCGGGAAGAGTGAAAGACGCGCACGTTCATTTTCAGAGCTCTTAGACCTTCCTATAAGAAGTTATCCAAAAAGTAGCTTCGAAAAACGCTTAGGTTAAGTTTCAGAGTTGCTTCTAATGTACCAAAGCTGGACTTAGACATAATTTCACTCTCACAACATTATGGCTGGTTGGAGACATTCCGAACCACAAGTACCGGGTCCATGGTTCTAGCCGTATACTGGGGGGACGGGGACGACTCCCATTAACCCCTGACTATACCGGGGATACGCTTATCACAATGCCTTTCTGGTCTGTGCTGAAGCAGGGCATTCTGGCAGGCAAGTGGCTTGACCTTTATTAGTGAGCCTGGTTACCCCCTCTCGGAACCACAGACTTAGAAATCGCCAGCTCATATACAGTGCATAAAATATATTAATATATAAACCCTTATACACCATTTTAATAAAAAATATCACAAAATTCTTCTAAGTCCCTCGGGAAGAGTGAAAGACGCGCACGTTCATTTTCAGAGCTCCTAGACCTTCCTATAAGAAGTTAGCCAAAAAGTAGCTTCGAAAAACGCTTAGGTTAAGTTTCAGAGTTGCTTCTAATGTACCAAAGCTGGACTTTGACATAATTTCACTCTCACAACATTATGGCTGGTTGGAGACAGTCCGAACCACAAGTACCGGGTCCATGGTTCTGGCCGTATACTGGGGGGACGGGGACGACTCCCATTAACCCCTGACTATACCGGGGATACGCTTATCACAATGCCTTTCTGGTCTGTGCTGAAGCAGGGCATTCTGGCAGGCAAGTGGCTTGACCTTTATTAGTGAGCCTGGTTACCCCCTCTCGGAACCACAGACTTAGAAATCGCCAGCTCATATACAGTGCATAAAATATATTTATATATAAACCCTTATACACCATTTTAATAAAAAATATCACAAAATTCTTCCAAGTCCCTCGGGAAGAGTGAAAGACGCGCACGTTCATTTTCAGAGCTCCTAGACCTTCCTATAAGAAGTTAGCCAAAAAGTAGCTTCGAAAAACGCTTAGGTTAAGTTTCAGAGTTGCTTCTAATGTACCAAAGCTGGACTTAGACATAATTTCACTCTCACAACATTATGGCTGGTTGGAGACAGTCTGAACCACAAGTACCGGGTCCATGGTTCTGGCCGTATACTGGGGGGACGGGGACGACTCCCATTAACCCCTGACTATACCGGGGATACGCTTATCACAATGCCTTTCTGGTCTGTGCTGAAGCAGGGCATTCTGGCAGGCAAGTGGCTTGACCTTTATTAGTGAGCCTGGTTACCCCCTCTCGGAACCACAGACTTAGAAATCGCCAGCTCATATACAGTGCATAAAATATATTTATATATAAACCCTTATACACCATTTTAATAAAAAATATCACAAAATTCTTCTAAGTCCCTCGGGAAGAGTGAAAGACGAGCACGTTCATTTTCAGAGCTCTTAGACCTTCCTATAAGAAGTTAGCCAAAAAGTAGCTTCGAAAAACGCTTAGGTTAAGTTTCAGAGTTGCTTCTAATGTACCAAAGCTGGACTTTGACATAATTTCACTCTCACAACATTATGGCTGGTTGGAGACAGTCCGAACCACAAGTACCGGGTCCATGGTTCTGGCCGTATACTGGGGGGACGGGGACGACTCCCATTAACCCCTGACTATACCGGGGATACGCTTATCACAATGCCTTTCTGGTCTGTGCTGAAGCAGGGCATTCTGGCAGGCAAGTGGCTTGACCTTTATTAGTGAGCCTGGTTACCCCCTCTCGGAACCACAGACTTAGAAATCGCCAGCTCATATACAGTGCATAAAATATATTTATATATAAACCCTTATACACCATTTTAATAAAAAATATCACAAAATTCTTCTAAGTCCCTCGGGAAGAGTGAAAGACGCGCACGTTCATTTTCAGAGCTCCTAGACCTTCCTATAAGAAGTTAGCCAAAAAGTAGCTTCGAAAAACGCTTAGGTTAATTTTCAGAGTTGCTTCTAATGTACCAAAGCTGGACTTAGACATAATTTCACTCTCACAACATTATGGCTGGTTGGAGACAGTCTGAACCACAAGTACCGGGTCCATGGTTCTGGCCGTATACTGGGGGGACGGGGACGACTCCCATTAACCCCTGACTATACCGGGGATACGCTTATCACAATGCCTTTCTGGTCTGTGCTGAAGCAGGGCATTCTGGCAGGCAAGTGGCTTGACCTTTATTAGTGAGCCTGGTTACCCCCTCTCGGAACCACAGACTTAGAAAACGCCAGCTCATATACAGTGCATAAAATATATTTATATATAAACCCTTATACACCATTTTAATAAAAAATATCACAAAATTCTTCTAAGTCCCTCGGGAAGAGTGAAAGACGCGCACGTTCATTTTCAGAGCTCTTAGAACTTCCTATAAGAAGTTATCCAAAAAGTAGCTTCGAAAAACGCTTAGGTTAAGTTTCAGAGTTGCTTCTAATGTACCAAAGCTGGACTTTGACATAATTTCACTCTCACAACATTATGGCTGGTTGGAGACAGTCCGAACCACAAGTACCGGGTCCATGGTTCTGGCCGTATACTGGGGGGACGGGGACGACTCCCATTAACCCCTGACTATACCGGGGATACGCTTATCACAATGCCTTTCTGGTCTGTGCTGAAGCAGGGCATTCTGGCAGGCAAGTGGCTTGACCTTTATTAGTGAGCCTGGTTACCCCCTCTTGGAACCACAGACTTAGAAATCGCCAGCTCATATACAGTGCATAAAATATATTTATATATATACCCTTATACACCATTTTAATAAAAAATATCACAAAATTCTTCTAAGTCCCTCGGGAAGAGTGAAAGACGCGCACGTTCATTTTCAGAGCTCCTAGACCTTCCTATAAGAAGTTAGCCAAAAAGTAGCTTCGAAAAACGCTTAGGTTAAGTTTCAGAGTTGCTTCTAATGTACCAAAGCTGGACTTTGACATAATTTCACTCTCACAACATTATGGCTGGTTGGAGACAGTCCGAACCACAAGTACCGGGTCCATGGTTCTGGCCGTATACTGGGGGGACGGGGACGACTCCCATTAACCCCTGACTATACCGGGGATACGCTTATCACAATGCCTTTCTGGTCTGTGCGAAAGCAGGGCATTCTGGCAGGCAAGTGGCTTGACCTTTATTAGTGAGCCTGGTTACCCCCTCTCGGAACCACAGACTTAGAAATCGCCAGCTCATATACAGTGCATAAAAAATATATTTATATATAATCCCTTATACACCATTTTAATAAAAAATATCACAAAATTCTTCTAAGTCCCTCGGGAAGAGTGAAAGACGCGCACGTTCATTTTCAGAGCTCCTAGACCTTCCTATAAGAAGTTAGCCAAAAAGTAGCTTCGAAAAACGCTTAGGTTAAGTTTCAGAGTTGCTTCTAATGTACCAAAGCTGGACTTAGACATAATTTCACTCTCACAACATTATGGCTGGTTGGAGACAGTCTGAACCACAAGTACCGGGTCCATGGTTCTGGCCGTATACTGGGGGGACGGGGACGACTCCCATTAACCCCTGACTATACCAGGGATACGCTTATCACAATGCCTTTCTGGTCTGTGCTGAAGCAGGGCATTCTGGCAGGCAAGTGGCTTGACCTTTATTAGTGAGCCTGGTTACCCCCTCTCGGAACCACAGACTTAGAAATCGCCAGCTCATATACAGTGCATAAAATATATTTATATATAAACCCTTATACACCATTTTAATAAAAAATATCACAAAATTCTTCTAAGTCCCTCGGGAAGAGTGAAAGACGCGCACGTTCATTTTCAGAGCTCCTAGACCTTCCTATAAGAAGTTAGCCAAAAAGTAGCTTAGGTTAAGTTTCAGAGTTGCTTCTAATGTACCAAAGCTGGACTTTGACATAATTTCACTCTCACAACATTATGGCTGGTTGGAGACAGTCCGAACCACAAGTACCGGGTCCATGGTTCTGGCCGTATACTGGGGGGACGGGGACGACTCCCATTAACCCCTGACTATACCGGGGATACGCTTATCACAATGCCTTTCTGGTCTGTGCTGAAGCAGGGCATTCTGGCAGGCAAGTGGCTTGACCTTTATTAGTGAGCCTGGTTACCCCCTCTTGGAACCACAGACTTAGAAATCGCCAGCTCATATACAGTGCATAAAATATATTTATATATATACCCTTATACACCATTTTAATAAAAAATATCACAAAATTCTTCTAAGTCCCTCGGGAATAGTGAAAGACGCGCACGTTCATTTTCAGAGCTCCTAGACCTTCCTATAAGAAGTTAGCCAAAAAGTAGCTTCGAAAAACGCTTAGGTTAAGTTTCAGAGTTGCTTCTAATGTACCAAAGCTGGACTTTGACATAATTTCACTCTCACAACATTATGGCTGGTTGGAGACAGTCCGAACCACAAGTACCGGGTCCATGGTTCTGGCCGTATACTGGGGGGACGGGGACGACTCCCATTAACCCCTGACTATACCGGGGATACGCTTATCACAATGCCTTTCTGGTCTGTGCTGAAGCAGGGCATTCTGGCAGGCAAGTGGCTTGACCTTTATTAGTGAGCCTGGTTACCCCCTCTCGGAACCACAGACTTAGAAATCGCCAGCTCATATACAGTGCATAAAATATATTTATATATAAACCCTTATACACCATTTTAATAAAAAATATCACAAAATTCTTCTAAGTCCCCCGGGAAGAGTGAAAGACGCGCACGTTCATTTTCAGAGCTCCCAGACCTTCCTATAAGAAGTTGGCCAAAAAGTAGCTTCGAAAAACGCTTAGGTTAAGTTTCAGAGTTGCTTCTAATGTACCAAAGCTGGACTTAGACATAATTTCACTCTCACAACATTATGGCTGGTTGGAGACATTCCGAACCACAAGTACCGGGTCCATGGTTCTAGCCGTATACTGGGGGGACGGGGACGACTCCAAATTAACCCCTGACTATACCGGGGATACGCTTATCACAATGCCTTTCTGGTCTGTGCTGAAGCAGGGCATTCTGGCAGGCAAGTGGCTTGACCTTTATTAGTGAGCCTGGTTACCCCCTCTCGGAACCACAGACTTAGAAATCGCCAGCTCATATACAGTGCATAAAATATATTTATATATAAACCCTTATACACCATTTTAATAAAAAATATCACAAAATTCTTCTAAGTCCCTCGGGAAGAGTGAAAGACGCGCACGTTCATTTTCAGAGCTCCTAGACCTTCCTATAAGAAGTTAGCCAAAAAGTAGCTTCGAAAAACGCTTAGGTTAAGTTTCAGAGTTGCTTCTAATGTACCAAAGCTGGACTTAGACATAATTTCACTCTCACAACATTATGGCTGGTTGGAGACAGTCCGAACCACAAGTACCGGGTCCATGGTTCTGGCCGTATACTGGGGGGACGGGGACGACTCCCATTAACCCCTGACTATACCGGGAATACGCTTATCACAATGCCTTTCTGGTCTGTGCTGAAGCAGGGCATTCTGGCAGGCAAGTGGCTTGACCTTTATTAGTGAGCCTGGTTACCCCCTCTCGGAACCACAGACTTAGAAATCGCCAGCTCATATACAGTGCATAAAATATATTTATATATAAACCCTTATACACCATTTTAATAAAAAATATCACAAAATTCTTCTAAGTCCCTCGGGAAGAGTGAAAGACGCGCACGTTCATTTTCAGAGCTCCTAGACCTTCCTATAAGAAGTTAGCCAAAAAGTAGCTTCGAAAAACGCTTAGGTTAAGTTTCAGAGTTGCTTCTAATGTACCAAAGCTGGACTTAGACATAATTTCACTCTCACAACATTATGGCTGGTTGGAGACAGTCCGAACCACAAGTACCGGGTCCATGGTTCTGGCCGTATACTGGGGGGACGGGGACGACTCCCATTAACCCCTGACTATACCGGGAATACGCTTATCACAATGCCTTTCTGGTCTGTGCTGAAGCAGAGCATTCTGGCAGGCAAGTGGCTTGACCTTTATTAGTGAGCCTGGTTACCCCCTCTCGGAACCACAGACTTAGAAATCGCCAGCTCATATACAGTGCATAAAATATATTTATATATAAACCCTTATACACCATTTTAATAAAAAATATCACAAAATTCTTCTAAGTCCCTCGGGAAGAGTGAAAGACGCGCACGTTCATTTTCAGAGCTCCTAGACCTTCCTATAAGAAGTTAGCCAAAAAGTAGCTTCGAAAAACGCTTAGGTTAAGTTTCAGAGTTGCTTCTAATGTACCAAAGCTGGACTTAGACATAATTTCACTCTCACAACATTATGGCTGGTTGGAGACAGTCCGAACCACAAGTACCGGGTCCATGGTTCTGGCCGTATACTGGGGGGACGGGGACGACTCCCATTAACCCCTGACTATACCGGGGATACGCTTATCACAATGCCTTTCTGGTCTGTGCTGAAGCAGGGCATTCTGGCAGGCAAGTGGCTTGACCTTTATTAGTGAGCCTGGTTACCCCCTCTCGGAACCTCAGACTTAGAAATCGCCAGCTCATATACAGTGCATAAAATATATTTATATATAAACCCTTATACACCATTTTAATAAAAAATATCACAAAATTCTTCTAAGTCCCTCCGGAAGAGTGAAAGACGCGCACGTTCATTTTCAGAGCTCCCAGACCTTCCTATAAGAAGTTGGCCAAAAAGTAGCTTCGAAAAACGCTTAGGTTAAGTTTCAGAGTTGCTTCTAATGTACCAAAGCTGGACTTAGACATAATTTCACTCTCACAACATTATGGCTGGTTGGAGACATTCCGAACCACAAGTACCGGGTCCATGGTTCTAGCCGTATACTGGGGGGACGGGGACGACTCCAAATTAACCCCTGACTATACCGGGGATACGCTTATCACAATGCCTTTCTGGTCTGTGCTGAAGCAGGGCATTCTGGCAGGCAAGTGGCTTGACCTTTATTAGTGAGCCTGGTTACCCCCTCTCGGAACCACAGACTTAGAAATCGCCAGCTCATATACAGTGCATAAAATATATTTATATATAAACCCTTATACACCATTTTAATAAAAAATATCACAAAATTCTTCTAAGTCCCTCGGGAAGAGTGAAAGACGCGCACGTTCATTTTCAGAGCTCCTAGACCTTCCTATAAGAAGTTAGCCAAAAAGTAGCTTCGAAAAACGCTTAGGTTAAGTTTCAGAGTTGCTTCTAATGTACCAAAGCTGGACTTAGACATAATTTCACTCTCACAACATTATGGCTGGTTGGAGACAGTCCGAACCACAAGTACCGGGTCCATGGTTCTGGCCGTATACTGGGGGGACGGGGACGACTCCCATTAACCCCTGACTATACCGGGAATACGCTTATCACAATGCCTTTCTGGTCTGTGCTGAAGCAGGGCATTCTGGCAGGCAAGTGGCTTGACCTTTATTAGTGAGCCTGGTTACCCCCTCTCGGAACCACAGACTTAGAAATCGCCAGCTCATATACAGTGCATAAAATATATTTATATATAAACCCTTATACACCATTTTAATAAAAAATATCACAAAATTCTTCTAAGTCCCTTGGGAAGAGTGAAAGACGCGCACGTTCATTTTCAGAGCTCCTAGACCTTCCTATAAGAAGTTAGCCAAAAAGTAGCTTCGAAAAACGCTTAGGTTAAGTTTCAGAGTTGCTTCTAATGTACCAAAGCTGGACTTAGACATAATTTCACTCTCACAACATTATGGCTGGTTGGAGACAGTCCGAACCACAAGTACCGGGTCCATGGTTCTGGCCGTATACTGGGGGGACGGGGACGACTCCCATTAACCCCTGACTATACCGGGAATACGCTTATCACAATGCCTTTCTGGTCTGTGCTGAAGCAGGGCATTCTGGCAGGCAAGTGGCTTGACCTTTATTAGTGAGCCTGGTTACCCCCTCTCGGAACCACAGACTTAGAAATCGCCAGCTCATATACAGTGCATAAAATATATTTATATATAAACCCTTATACACCATTTTAATAAAAAATATCACAAAATTCTTCTAATTCCCTCGGGAAGAGTGAAAGACGCGCACGTTCATTTTCAGAGCTCCTAGACCTTCCTATAAGAAGTTAGCCAAAAAGTAGCTTCGAAAAACGCTTAGGTTAAGTTTCAGAGTTGCTTCTAATGTACCAAAGCTGGACTTAGACATAATTTCACTCTCACAACATTATGGCTGGTTGGAGACAGTCCGAACCACAAGTACCGGGTCCATGGTTCTGGCCGTATACTGGGGGGACGGGGACGACTCCCATTAACCCCTGACTATACCGGGAATACGCTTATCACAATGCCTTTCTGGTCTGTGCTGAAGCAGAGCATTCTGGCAGGCAAGTGGCTTGACCTTTATTAGTGAGCCTGGTTACCCCCTCTCGGAACCACAGACTTAGAAATCGCCAGCTCATATACAGTGCATAAAATATATTTATATATAAACCCTTATACACTGGCGACACACTTTATTCGAGCACGGCTAGTCCCGCGAATTCGGGTATACTCGGGTGTATTCAGGTTTCTGATATTTTTCAGCCAGAGTGCATTGCGTTATTTTCCGGCAGGAATGTAAGCTTTTTATTCCGGCTGGTTACAATACTGCAATGCCGTCAAAATACACATGGTGGCGCTTGCGAGCTATTCTCTGTGAAGCCGTCCCCTATAATGAATTGTAATGCAGTATACAGTATATATATATATACAGTACTGTATAACAACAACCCCTGTAAGCCCTAACATACAGTACTGTATAGTACTGTACTGTACTGTATATGCACATACATAAATGATACTACTGTATGGGCGGCGGGGGCGAGATGTGTTTGCAGCAGAGAGAGATCCGCTGCTCTCTCTCTGCGCAAACATCCACACATTAAAAATTATTTGAAATACATTTTTATTGATAGTGTAGATGTGCAGGGGGTCTCCGGAGCTGAACCGCGTTGGTTTTAGGTCTGGGGACCCCGTGCCCCCCGAGATACAGGCCCCTTTAGGGGGTGCCGGTATCCAGCTCTGCGTTAAAAGCCCCGATCACGTGACCGCGGCCTGTAAACCAAGCAGAGCAGAGGGATACCGGCACCCCCTAAAGGGGCCTGTATCTCGGGGGGCACGGGGTCCCCAGACCTGAAACCTGTGCGCTTCTGCTCTGGAGACCCTCTGCACATGTACACTATCAATAAAACACATACAATATACAGTATAAATAAACACTCGTTCTTTACCTTAGCGTCTATGCGCTATGGTAAAGAAGCATTATTTTAATAATATTGTAAAGTGAGCAGGGGGTTCCCTGAGCCAGAAATTAATGATTAATGCTCAGGGAACCCCCCCCCCCCCCTGCTCCTGATCAATATTATTAAAAATACGGAAAATGCTGCGTCATTACCATAGCGGATAGCCGCTAAGGCAATGAAGGGGTTAACCCACCGTGCCCGCTTTATTGTGTGTAGTGGGGATGGGTGAGGGGGGTATTTGGCCCTTGGTGTGAGTTTAGGACTTGCGGGAGGGGGGGGGGGTTGCGGGTGCACTTAACCCCTTCACGATCGTAGCAGTTAATACCGCTACGGTCATGAAGGGGTTAAGCCCTCCCGCTAAACCCCCCCCCCCCCCCGCAAGCCCTCCCCAACCATCGTTGGGGCGAATACCCCATTCACCCACCCTCCCGCTACCCACAATAAAAAAATACACACACACAGCAGCCGCCAAAAAATAAATAAATAAATGACAATAAATACATTTGAAATACATTTTTATTGATAGTGTAGATGTGCAGGGGGTCTCCGGAGCTGAACCGCGTTGGTTTTAGGTCTGGGGACCCCGTGCCCCCCGAGATACAGGCCCCTTTAGGGGGTGCCGGTAGCCCTCTGCTTGGTTTAAAGGTCCCGATCACATGATCGCGGCCTGTAAACCAAGCAGAGCAGAGGGATACCGGCACCCCCTAAAGGGGCCTGTATCTCGGGGGGCACGGGGTCCCCAGACCTGAAACCTGTGCGCTTCAGCTCCGGAGACCCCCTGCACATGTACACTATCAATAAAAATGTATTTCAAATGTATTTATTGTCATTTATTTATTTATTTATTTTTATTTATTCATTGTGCTGCTGCTGCAAGTCGTAAACTCACACCAAGGGCCAAACACCCCCCTCACCCCCAATAAAAAAAATTCACGCACAGCAGCCCCACAATTAATAAATAAATCTAAATAAATAAATAAAATCTATGTAAAACCCCCTCCCCTATTCTCGCTTTTAAAACGCCCTGCCTTCTCTCTAATCTATGTAAAAAACCCTCCCCCTATCCCCCTATTGTGTGTGTGCGTTAAGCTTCCCTGCAAGCTATGTAAAAAAAACCTCCCCCTATTGTGTGTGTGTTTAAATCTGTCTGGCCTGTGTTTCTGAGTGCTGAGTGCTCTGCGTTTAAAGGTCCCGATCACATGATCGCGGCCTGTAAACCAAGCAGAGCAGAGGGATACCGGCACCCCCTAAAGGGGCCTGTATCTCGGGGGGCACGGGGTCCCCAGACCTGAAACCTGTGCGCTTCAGCTCCGGAGACCCCCTGCACATGTACACTATCAATAAAAATGTATTTCAAATGTATTTATTGTCATTTATTTATTTATTTATTTATTTATATTTATTTATTCATTGTGCTGCTGCTGCAAGTCGTAAACTCACACCAAGGGCCAAACACCCCCCTCACCCCCAATTAAAAAAAATCACGCACAGCAGCCCCACAATTAATAAATAAATCTAAATAAATAAATAAAATCTATGTAAAACCCCCTCCCCTATTCTCGCTTTTAAAACGCCCTGCCTTCTCTCTAATCTATGTAAAAAACCCTCCCCCTATCCCCCTATTGTGTGTGTGCGTTAAGCTTCCCTGCAAGCTATGTAAAAAAACCTCCCCCTATTGTGTGTGTGTTTAAATCTGTCTGGCCTGTGTTTCTGAGTGCTGAGTGCTCTGCGTTTAAAGGTCCCGATCACATGATCGCGGCCTGTAAACCAAGCAGAGCAGAGGGATACCGGCACCCCCTAAAGGGGCCTGTATCTCGGGGGGCACGGGGTCCCCAGACCTGAAACCTGTGCGCTTCTGCTCCGGAGACCCTCTGCACATGTACACTATCAATAAAAATGTATTTCAAATGTATTTATTTTTCATTTATTTATTTATTTATTTATATTTATTTATTAATTGTGCTGCTGCTGCAAGTCGTAAACTCACACCAAGGGCCAAACACCCCCCTCACCCCCAATAAAAAAAATTCACGCACAGCAGCCCCACAATTAATAAATAAATCTAAATAAATAAATAAAGACATGAAGAGAAATAAATATATACTGTACAGTATATACTTTGTATATATATATACACTGTATATATATATATATATATATATATATATATATATATATATACAGTATACATATATACACTGTGTATATATATATATATATATATCATACAGCTATATATATATATATATATATATCATACAGCTATATATATATATATATATATATATATATATATATATATATATACATACTGTATGTGAGTGAAAAGAGAAAAAAGTAACCCGTATGGGAGCACTCAGGTATGCAATTGATATATTTGTTTATTTATTTGACACAGTGCAAAAAGGGATGAATAAACAGTACAGTACATGATTTAAAAACACTTAAAAAAGAGGCATGGACCCTTAAACACTAATGAACAGCACTAGGGAACGACACACACTGTCAACCCTAAACATGAAAAGGATAGTGACTCAAAAAACACTAGGGAGAATCAAAGTGAATCACAATAGGTTACTGGGTTTAAAGGCACCTACAGTATACAACGCTAAGGATAATGCACACTACACACCAAAAGGTAGACTTGTCAAAGTATAAATGACAGTCTCAAAGCATCACACATCTGCATTAGCATACAGTAATATAACCAATGCCTAAAGCACAAATCATGTGTAGGAAAGGTGGTAAGGTGGAATGAAATCCCTAGATGTGTAGAGCAATGAAGTTAATGAATAGCATACTGTACAGTATAAAACATAACATTACAATCCACACAGTACATTGCATTTACAGTACATTGTATACTGTAAATGATGCATAGCATTAAATCTATGCACCATATACAGTACTGTACATTCTGCAAATGAATGTTAACAATATAATTGCAAGCTACTCTACCAGTAAATACTGTACAAACACTTCCAAACAAGTCAACTTAACTACAGTATTTTAACCAAGCAAGTAAACCAAAATCAATATATACTGTAAGTAACAACCAGAAAAGACAATTTAAAAACAAACTAACCCTTACAATACCAAGGATTACATCTATCTAATTGTAAAAAACCTTATACATTATACACAGCAGCATTGTTTAAAAACCCCTTCCCCCCTAATGTTTGTGTTAAGCAGATTACACTGAAGGGAGAGAGATATAAAGGCCTAAAGCCCCTTCCCCCCTAATGTTTCTGTTAAGCAGATTACACTGAAGGGAGAGAGATATAAAGGCCTAAAGCCCCTTCCCCCCTAATGTTTCTGTTAAGAAGATTACACTGAAGGGAGAGAGATATAAAGGCCTAAAGCCTTACCTGCATTGGTAAACCCTCCCTGCATTGGTAAACCCTCCCTGCATTGATGTCGTGTAGTGTACAGTATGTAAATGTGGGGAGGAGGGGGGCCCAATGTGCATAATGTACTGTGAGGTCTAACCACCCTCACCCCCTACCCACATACTGTACCGTTACCCCCCCCCCCCCATCCTGGCCATGGCCCCTCACGCACAGCAGCTCCACAATTAATAAATAAATATAAATAAATACATGAAGAGAAATAAATATATACTTTATATATAAATGTGAGTTTATAAATAAAATAAAGAATATTATTTCTAGGGGCCCTGGAACAGAAGTTCCCACGCCAATTTCGCGCTCATTGCTCTTTTTTTGCTCTTTTTTTACAATGTTGCTGGTCTTGCGGCTTTGCAGTATGCAAGCAAAAAGCGCAGTGTATGAAGTCTGGGTGAGCGCTTTCCACATTTGATGCCTACGGCACCTTCCCATTTCTACACACTTCAATACCTGCACAGTTGGTAGCGCTTTCCATCCCAGCTACCATTCTGGATATTCACCTCTCACAGGCCATTCTTGCCCGAGTCTGTCCTATCAGACAGGGGCATTAACCTGTATCCACACCACCTGGACAATTTCTCTCTGTCAGAGACTTGTGCTATTTATTTTATATATTTTTGTGTAATTATTCATGCAAATTTATGCTCATTTCATATGTGGTTTTCAACATAAAGTGGCTGCTGGGCCTGATCCTAACTCATACAGTATACAGTAGCGCTTCCCTGTTTGTTTGTTTATTGCAAGCAAAAAGCAGTTTGTAGTACTGAGTGTGAGATAAATTACTGTATTTATCAGTGTTGATCAAAGAGAGTTGATCAGAAGGATTCCCCTTATATACAGTACGTAGAATTAATAAAATTGTATTATTTTCCGATATCCGCAGTGATTCTGGTCAACCTGACAGATTTTTAGTAATACAGTATACTGTACTGCAAGACCATGTGTTGTCTACCTTTTACTACAGTATACTGTACTGTATGAATGACAATAGAGTGCTGTATACTTTATAAGGGGAATCCTTCTGATCAACTCTCTTTGATCAATACTGATAAATACAGTATCATATTTATACCCCTTTAGCACCTGTCGTTCCATCCTATGCACCCATTTACTGTACAATGGTGATTGCGGTCGTATTCACGTACTTTATGTGAGATAAATTAACCAGTTCTTTTATTGCTGAAGTCGCCACAAAATACTTTTATTTACAAATACAGTACAATACAATGGTGAAACTTTTCAAGTTAACAGCAATTCAAAACATCAACACACAATAATACATACTTTACAGTACTGTACAGTATACTGTACTAGTATATTTGGGCCTTGTCTTTGGGGGTTTATTCATGCAATTATTAGGGTGACCTGGCGTTGGAAATACTGACACAGTACAATCCTACAGCTACACCACCCACCCCCTCCCTTAGAGTTTTTAATCCCTCCCTGGCCAAGCATCAATCGTCTGGCTAATCCAATCCAAGCCATTGTTTTGTTAATCTGGCCCTGGGCTGTTCAGAACAGCCACTGCTTCTAAATTACTGAAAATATACAGGATAAATATACAGTGATGTGAAATAATCCTTTCTGTGTGTCTGAGAGTGTTGAAAGTCACCAGGTCCTCATCTAGTAGAGTACATTCTCGAATACCTTTAGAATAAAAATACAGTATATATAAATATACAGTATAAATATTGCACAGTATACTGTAATGTTAAATAACCCATCCTGTTCTTTTTCCCTTCATACTGTAACAGTATCCTCATTGTGTCTGCGGTACAGTAGTTCATTGAGAGAGGAGAGGTTTTGTGTACATCATTACTGCTGTTTATATACTGTACATTTGACTGCACAAGCAGATTTGACGAACACAAGGCCCCCCCTCCCCTCTGGTGCACCCTTTTTCCTGGAACGACAAGAAAACAAAAACTTTGTTCAGTTACTGTACTGTACTGTATGTGCGTACTGTATTATGGTAGACCTACTGTACAGTAGGTGGCTGGTGCAGCTTTCTCTGGAAAGAAAAAATGGAGCAGTTAGTAGGCAGTTACTGTAGTATGTCAAACTAGTCTACTGTACTGTATACTGGAACTACTGTAAACTCTGACTATTGGGAAAGCTAAAATCTGTGCCATACTTACCTGTATCATAGTGTACCTACTGTACAATACTACAGCACTGTACTACTTTCCTGATGCTTGTCCATTGCGCGCGATGACAATGGGCAACACAGTGGCAATATGGTCTATATATTTATTGCATCGTTCAACGGTGAGTACATCGTTCCAAAAACTCATTATGGCTGTATACAACTCGTCCTTCTTGGAGGGTTTCGCCACTTTACGGATGTGGTCCTTCAGCTGATGCCAGACCATTTCGATCGGATTGAAGTCTGGCGATCTGTGATTGGAAAGAAAGGACAATTAGTTTAAGAGATACAGTACACAGTAAAAACAGTGGGGAACATATACAGTAAATGGGACACGGTCTACTACACTTACTCCGCTGGCGTCTTCACCCAGTTGATGCCGCGCTCAAGGATATGCGCCGTCGACGCGGTGTGCTTGGGATCATTGTCCTGGTAAAAGCGATGACCATTGGGAAAGTCTTGTGTGATGTATCGCACTATCACGGGCACAATGTTGTCTTGGAAGAAATCTTTATTCATGATTCCTATAGCAAGAAAAGAAAAGTGCTCAATAGTACAGTACAGTGCATACGGTAAGGCAACACTAGTCAAGTACAGTGCATTAGGCGGCATTATATTTGAGAAATTGTACCTTCAAAGACGACAATGCATCCCGGTCCACGCCTAGAGATGGCACCCCACACATGCAGCTTCACAGGGTGTTTTGGCCGTGGCTTCAAAGTTATGCGGCCTTTTTTGTGGAACGCAAATCTTGCAAATCTCTCCAGCGACACAGTAGACTCATCAGTGAAGATGCAATCCTGGAAAGTCTCACCGCTGTCGATCCATGCCTGGGCCTGGAGCACTCTTTTGATTTTGTTTGCGTCCCGTATCATGGGGTACGCTCTGTAATGACAATGAATAAAAAATGTTAGCGTCACAGCGCAGTACAGTTTGCAAAACAACATTTTTACTTTACAGTACAGTACCTCCTGTACTGTCCACTACTAACCTCACACGTCCATATTTCCATCCAATTCTGCGTCTCATCTTCTTTATGCTGCTCTCGGATACAGTCAGATTGTGGTTTTCCTGAAGAGTGTTTTTAACCCTTAATGCGCTCCTCTCATCATTCTCCTCACTTATTCTGTCCACCAGAAGAGTAGTCTCCCTACAATGCAAAGAAATTATATTGTGTTATTAATATGCAGCAATATAAAATGTATATTGTATACTGTACATGTAATGTTGTAATATACAGTAAATATAAATATACAAAAAATGTATACTGCTGTACTACAAATATAAATAGACAAAATATACAGTATACAGTACTGTTGTAATATAATAAATATACTATATAAATACGGTATACTGTTGTTATATCATAATAAATACACATCATATACTGTATATTCCGTTGTAAGATGAATTGCAATATACCAAAAGTGTATACTGCTGCACAAAAAATATAAATTGACCACACATACAGTACACTACAGTATATACTGTTGTAATATAATAAATATACTATATAAATACGGTATACTGTTGTTATATCATAATAAATACACATCATATACTGTATATTCCGTTGTAAGATGAATTGCAATATACCAAAAGTGTATACTGCTGCACAAAAAATATAAATTGACCACACATACAGTACACTACAGTATATACTGTTGTAATATAATAAATATACTATATAAATACGGTATACTGTAGATGTACACTACAGTTTTCTATATTTTTTTTTGGTTAAGTTTTATAAATACAGTATACAGTACTTACGCATTTGTTACCCTTGGTGCCTTTTTGCGGTCTCTGTTTTTTCCTTGTGCATGATAGCACACAGTGCTTGATGGCACAACGAGGCCAGAAGCAGTTAACCAGCGCTGGATATCTGCAATTCGTTGTCCGCTCGTGTACATCTCCTTCATTCTCATGCTGAGATCCTTTGAAATCTTCTTAACAGGCATTGCTGCAAGTAGAAAGAAATACAAACACAAGAATGTGTATTCGATGTTTAGTCGATGTGTATTCAATGTGCAGTGAATCCACAAAATGGATGGTGTATTTATATGTTAATGACTCACATAACAGACCACCCACTTTCAACACCTGTACCTGGCCACCATGCATAAAAGGTTGTACACGTTGCATAGCCCACCACTTGCTGATCTTTATCTGAGCCATTGTCCAGATACTGCATTGTGTCTCCCGCTTACATGGAGCAGCCCCGGTTCTATGGACGAAAGAATCATCTCACCTCTGCTGTGCCTGCCACACTGAAAAAGAGAAAGGCAGTTACCGTTCCCAAGCCAAAGGCAAAGCGACAGGCTAAGGCCAACAAAGAAAACCTTCTGCTGACCCCAAAGGCTAAGGCTTTTAAAACACGTCAGCCTTATTATGTGAAGAAGAAATACGGTACTGTGCTCGGTACGCAAGACGCATGGCAGCCAACTCACCGAATCCGCAGACCACTTGCTCCCATATGCTTCGACGACTCTGCTGTAGCTGCCCCGGAAATCTTCAGCCCGGCTTCTCCACCCCCATCTTCTCCGGTTCCATCTGAAGATGCTGCTGCCTCTGAAATCAACGGGTCACTGTCTCCTTTGCTCTTGGACGACTCTGCTTCTCTCCCGGAAATCCAGCGGTCACCTTCTCCATCCCTCTTCCACCACGCTGCAGCTTCTCCTGTACCGGGCATCCCCAGGTCACCTCTTGCACTCTCCATCGATGCCGCTTCTCTCCAGGGAACCCCCATCTCATCCTCCGTTGCACCCATCCCCCCAGATGCCATGCACAAGCAGCTCGTTGGACCGGATCCTGAATGGGCTAAGTGTGGATCTCCCCGGGAATTCTAGTGTGCTGGCAAAGCTAGATCTGCTTCTGGAGTCGGTGCTACATATGGAGCAACGGCTGGATCAACGGATGGACAAGATAGAGGCAGACATAGCGGGCATACATTATTTGCTCGGTGTTAATGCCCCTGTTTCCCCGACGCTGGAGCAGGGGGGTGACATGGATGTGATGCATGGTACCTTCGACCCCCTTCCATCACCAAGCACACCCCCTCCACCAGAAGATACAGTGTACTATGCTATTGAGGAGGACATGACAACCCCATCTAGACCACGCCAGGAGACAACCCGGCGACCACTACCGGAGGAAAGCTTCCTCCCAGACACCCTACCATTGCCCATCGCCTCAAGTACACCCGCTCCCAAAAGACTTCCTACACCCGCTCGCATACAAACAGTGCCCGACATCTCCCTGTGCGATCTGACACCGGCGCTGAGGGAGAAGTATAGGGTGAGGAGTGCTGGTATACCACACAAGTATGCCTTGATCATATTTAAACACCATGTTCCCTACACATTGTACTGCGAGTGGGTGTTCAAAGTGAACTATGATGGGAATCGCCAAAAAAATGCCCTTCCTGCCAATTTAAGGAAAAAGATTGTGGAAGAAATGCAGCGCTATTACCCTGTTACAGATCCTGTAATGAGAGGCGTTAGAGACTGCATTAATGGCGTTTTGCGCCATGCAAGGCATCGGCCATGGCTGGAAAATGGGGAGGACTTTCAGTGAGACCATACTGTAATGTTGTGCTGTACTGTACAGTACATGTTTTACCCTATAGTACCTGCTGTACTTAAACAAAGGATACTGTATGTTGTTGTGTGTTGCACGGTTTTTGTACTGTATTTGTAAATAAAAGTTTTTGGTGGCGACTTCAGCAATAAAAGAACTGGTTACTTTATCTCACACACAGTACTACAAACTGCTTTTTGCTGCCAGACTGCAAACCCGCAAGACCAGCAACATTGTAACAAAAGAGCAATGAGCGCGCAATTGGCGTGGGAACTTCTGTTCTAAGGCCCCTATAAATAATATTCTTTATTTTATTTATAAACTCACATTTATAAACCCCGTCACCCACCCCCGCTAAACACAATAAAAAATAATCACACACAGCATCCCCGCAATAAATAAATAAATAAATAAATACAAATAAATACATTTGAAATACATTTTTATTGATAGTGTAGATGTGCAGGGGGTCTCTGGAGCTGAACCGCGTTGGTTTTAGGTCTGGGGACCCCGTGCCCCCCGAGATACAGGCCCCTTTAGGGGGTGCCGGTAGCCCTCTGCTTGGTTTAAAGGTCCGATCACGTGATCGCGGCCTGTAAACCAAGCAGAGCAGAGGGATACCGGCACCCCCTAAAGGGGCCTGTATCTCGGAGGGCACGGGGTCCCCAGACCTGAAACCTGTGCGCTTCAGCTCCGGAGAACATCTACACTGTGAATAAAACACACACATCATTAAAGAATCATTCTTTAGCTTAGCGGCTATGCGCTATGGTAAAGAAGCAGCATTTCTGTCTTTTTAATAATATTGTAGAGTGAGCAGGGGGTTCCCTGAGACAGAAATCTAATCTCAGGGGACCCCCTGCTCCTGCACAATATTATTAAAAGTTCAGAAACGAGGCTTCATTAGCATAGCGTATAGCCGCTAAGGTAATGAAGGGGTTAACGCATAATAACCAATAAATACATTCAATACACTACCCACTACCCATGGCAACCTCCGCTGCTGTACAGTAAAACAGAGAAAAAAAATAACACTTTCAAAGTAATGTCCCCTAACCCCTTAATCACCATAGCGGTTATTAACCGCTACAGTCATGAAGGGGTTAACCCGCCCTCACCCACCACTTGGGACGCCTACTGTACATACCCTCCCACTCTAACCCCCCACCCCGTGAGGCCTAACCACCCTCAACCCTCACCCACTAACTACCCACAAGGGAGGCCTACCCACATACCGTTGGGGAAACACCCCACCCCCACCCCAGTACCCACAATAAAAACAGTACAATCACCCACAATAAACAGCATTCTATTTATTAAATACATTACCCACCCCCTGTGCCCCCCCCCCCCATAAATACAAGATTTATTCTTTTACATTCAGGGTCCATAACGTAGCCCCACGCTAGTCCCCGGTGGGCTGGCAGGGCACCTGGACAGACCTACAGTTTACCAGCAGCATTCCACAGGTTCTGGAGGCCTGCTGGTGGATCCTGCCAGCACCATGGCGCCCAGGTGGTCTCCTTGGGTCACTGTGAGCCTCAATTGGGTCCACACGGTAGGCCCAAGGATGTCTGGGAGCCCCGGGTCAAACCCACAGGTGTCTGCGGGGCCTCGGGTGGTTCCCATGGGGGTCTGGGGAACTCACGGGTGCTCACTACGGGTCCGCGGTGCCCCCACAGAAGTGGGACCACACATCATCATCCCCGCACCTACGGCTCGGAGGTGCCCCCACAGAAGTGGGACCACACATCGTCATGCCCGCAGACTACGGGTCCGCGGTGCCCCCACAGAAGTGGGACCACACATCATCATCCCCGCATGTGTCACCCGTGGAACCACCAGCCTGCTACCCTTTAGGATACCCGAGGATTCCCCGCGGGTGGTCTCCAGAGGTCCCACGCAAAACCACGGAAGTAACCCTGAATGTAAAAAAAATAAACCTGGCCAATACATTCAATACATACACCCTCCCCCCCAACACCTACAGTACAATAATGTGCAAAATAACTATTATCCAGATATGGATAATAGATTAATTGCCCATTATTAAAAACATTAACTAGCATATACAAATAAATAAAGTACTACTGACCTCATCAATACGAAGTGTCCGACGCCAGCGCCTTCCTTCTCTTGCCCACACAAAACATAGCCAAAACCAAGCCAATACATTGCAATTACATTCAGATATCAATTAACCCCTTAAACACCTTATCGGATAATAACCGCAAAGGTAATTAAGGGGTTAAGCCACACAGGCACGATACCCACCCTTCACCCATGAATTTGTACTGTGGCTTCATCATGCAACTGTATATATATACTGTATATATATACATACAGAGAGACAGAGAGAAAGAGAGAGAGAGAGATATATACAGTATATATATATACACACGTTATATACACACCCATGATAAACCAAATATACAGTACAAATAAATGTAGAAGGGTTATCAAAACCATACTGTTCTACAACCAAACACTTCTCCATACAGACACTACATTAAAATCAATTTCCTTTAAAAATCCTAACTGATCTCACAATCTACTGTACTGTATATGATCACAAACCAATGAAAAAAGTCACATTCCAAAATGCATAAAATCTATGCACCATACTGTATACATTCTGCAAATTAATCAACGTAAACAAAAATCAATTAGCAATCATTATTTAGATCTCTAAACATTTCACACTCAATCATGAACAATGAAACCATTAACAGATTCACGCCTAGAGCAGAACAATTAAGCCTTTGAAAAAATATAAGTACCGACAAAAATACAACCTTTCCAAACCAAGCCTACAGTACCTACAGTATCCCTGACCTTCCTCAAACACACAATACAATACCAAGGAATACATCTACAGTACAGTATCTAATTTTAAAATACTTTAAACTCACAAAATAATTAAAAACACATCTAATCCAGCTTTTAAAACATCATCATTTCTTACCCTGAATGTATACTGTACAGTATATCTCTCTAGACATATATATTGTACATACATACATACAGTGGCAAGAAATGATATACCACAAAAAAAAAAAAATACACAGGTTAAAAAACCTTTTGAAAAAATTAACAAGTTAAATAAAATACATTTCTTTACTGTAGTTCACTTACCATTACTTGCCCCCACCGACTCCCGTTGCCCAGCTTACTCACGAACCAATCCACGATCAGGAACCCATAAAATAATAAACCATTGAAAATAATAAACATTAAACTAAAAATCCAAACCAATCCACGGGTCTTCTACTTGTAATACACCTTCATCTGTATTCTTCTTTCTTCTATCTCCTTCCGGGCGGGGCAGGGCGTGGTCTTCTTTCCATCATCGGCCACGCCCTTGTCTTTTTTCTTCTCCGGAGGTCCTTCCTCCGCGGCGTCTGGCTGCAAAATGAGACGACATAGGCTTTTAAAGACCTATGACGTCACATTTTGCGTCATGGTTCCCACGGTCCTGATTCGACCGTGAAAACCATGTGTTTTGGCCGATAATAAAAAAAATGATGACGTCACTTAAAGGGAATGAAAGCACAGCCAATCAGAATGGCTTTGCTTCAAATGCCTTTAAGGTGACGTCATTAAAAGGCACATGGCCGTGCACACATGGTACTAGAGCCAATCAGAGCGTGGGAACTTTATCCCTACTCTGATTGGCTCTGGTATACCATGTGTCAGGGGCTTGGGGGAGAAAGGATGTGACGTCAATGAAAACCTGTCACGTGGTACGGTAGCCAATCAGAGCGTGGGAACTTTATCCTTATTGACGTCACATCCTTTCTCCCCCAAGCCCCTGACACATGGTATACACGAGCCAATCAGAGTAGGGATAAAGTTCCCACGCTCTGATTGGCTCTGGTATACCATGTGTCAGGGGCTTGGGGGAGAAAGGATGTGACGTCAATGAAAACCTGTCACGTGGTACGGTAGCCAATCAGAGCGTGGGAACTTTATCCTTATTGACGTCACATCCTTTCTCCCCCAAGCCCCTGACACATGGTATACCAGAGCCAATCAGAGTAGGGATAAAGTTCCCACGCTCTGATTGGCTCTGGTATACCATGTGTCAGGGGCTTGGGGGAGAAAGGATGTGACGTCAATAAGGATAAAGTTCCCACGCTCTGATTGGCTACCGTACCACGTGACAGGTTTTCATTGACGTCACATCCTTTCTCCCCCAAGCCCCTGACACATGGTATACCAGAGCCAATCAGAGTAGGGATAAAGTTCCCACGCTCTGATTGGCTCTAGTACCATGTGTGCACGGCCATGTGCCTTTTAATGATGTCACCTTAAAGGCATTTGAAGCAAAGCCATTCTGATTGGCTGTGCTTTCATTCCCTTTAAGTGACGTCATCATTTTTTTATTATCGGCCAAAACACATGGTTTTCACGGTCCAATCAGGACCGTGGGAACCATGACGCAAAATGTGACGTCATAGGTCTTTAAAAGCCTATGTCGTCTCATTTTGCAGCCAGACCCCGCTGAGGAAGGACCTCCGGAGAAGAAAAAAGACAAGGGCGTGGCCGATGATGGAAAGAAGACCACGCCCTGCCCCGCCCGGAAGGAGATAGAAGAAAGAAGAATACAGATGAAGGTGTATTACAAGTAGAAGACCCGTGGATTGGTTTGGATTTTTAGTTTAATGTTTATTATTTTCAATGGTTTATTATTTTATGGGTTCCTGATCGTGGATTGGTTCGTGAGTAAGCTGGGCAACGGGAGTCGGTGGGGGCAAGTAATGGTAAGTGAACTACAGTAAAGAAATGTATTTTATTTAACTTGTTAATTTTTTCAAAAGGTTTTTTAACCTGTGTATTTTTTTTTTTTTGTGGTATATCATTTCTTGCCACTGTATGTATGTATGTACAATATATATGTCTAGAGAGATATACTGTACAGTATACATTCAGGGTAAGAAATGATGATGTTTTAAAAGCTGGATTAGATGTGTTTTTAATTATTTTGTGAGTTTAAAGTATTTTAAAATTAGATACTGTACTGTAGATGTATTCCTTGGTATTGTATTGTGTGTTTGAGGAAGGTCAGGGATACTGTAGGTACTGTAGGCTTGGTTTGGAAAGGTTGTATTTTTGTCGGTACTTATATTTTTTCAAAGGCTTAATTGTTCTGCTCTAGGCGTGAATCTGTTAATGGTTTCATTGTTCATGATTGAGTGTGAAATGTTTAGAGATCTAAATAATGATTGCTAATTGATTTTTGTTTACGTTGATTAATTTGCAGAATGTATACAGTATGGTGCATAGATTTTATGCATTTTGGAATGTGACTTTTTTCATTGGTTTGTGATCATATACAGTACAGTAGATTGTGAGATCAGTTAGGATTTTTAAAGGAAATTGATTTTAATGTAGTGTCTGTATGGAGAAGTGTTTGGTTGTAGAACAGTATGGTTTTGATAACCCTTCTACATTTATTTGTACTGTATATTTGGTTTATCATGGGTGTGTATATAACGTGTGTATATATATATACTGTATATATCTCTCTCTCTCTCTTTCTCTCTGTCTCTCTGTATGTATATATATACAGTATATATATACAGTTGCATGATGAAGCCACAGTACAAATTCATGGGTGAAGGGTGGGTATCGTGCCTGTGTGGCTTAACCCCTTAATTACCTTTGCGGTTATTATCCGATAAGGTGTTTAAGGGGTTAATTGATATCTGAATGTAATTGCAATGTATTGGCTTGGTTTTGGCTATGTTTTGTGTGGGCAAGAGAAGGAAGGCGCTGGCGTCGGACACTTCGTATTGATGAGGTCAGTAGTACTTTATTTATTTGTATATGCTAGTTAATGTTTTTAATAATGGGCAATTAATCTATTATCCATATCTGGATAATAGTTATTTTGCACATTATTGTACTGTAGGTGTTGGGGGGGAGGGTGTATGTATTGAATGTATTGGCCAGGTTTATTTTTTTTACATTCAGGGTTACTTCCGTGGTTTTGCGTGGGACCTCTGGAGACCACCCGCGGGGAATCCTCGGGTATCCTAAAGGGTAGCAGGCTGGTGGTTCCACGGGTGACACATGCGGGGATGATGATGTGTGGTCCCACTTCTGTGGGGGCACCGCGGACCCGTAGTCTGCGGGCATGACGATGTGTGGTCCCACTTCTGTGGGGGCACCTCCGAGCCGTAGGTGCGGGGATGATGATGTGTGGTCCCACTTCTGTGGGGGCACCGCGGACCCGTAGTGAGCACCCGTGAGTTCCCCAGACCCCCATGGGAACCACCCGAGGCCCCGCAGACACCTGTGGGTTTGACCCGGGGCTCCCAGACATCCTTGGGCCTACCGTGTGGACCCAATTGAGGCTCACAGTGACCCAAGGAGACCACCTGGGCGCCATGGTGCTGGCAGGATCCACCAGCAGGCCTCCAGAACCTGTGGAATGCTGCTGGTAAACTGTAGGTCTGTCCAGGTGCCCTGCCAGCCCACCGGGGACTAGCGTGGGGCTACGTTATGGACCCTGAATGTAAAAGAATAAATCTTGTATTTATGGGGGGGGGGGGCACAGGGGGTGGGTAATGTATTTAATAAATAGAATGCTGTTTATTGTGGGTGATTGTACTGTTTTTATTGTGGGTACTGGGGTGGGGGTGGGGTGTTTCCCCAACGGTATGTGGGTAGGCCTCCCTTGTGGGTAGTTAGTGGGTGGTTAGGCCTCACGGGTGGGGGGGGGGGGGGGGTTAGTGTGGGAGGGTATGTAGGCATCCCGAGTGGTGGGTGGGTGAGGGTGGGTTAACCCCTTCATGACTGTAGCGGTTAATAACCGCTATGGTGATTAAGGGGTTAGGGGACATTACTTTGTATGTTTTAATTTTTGTGTCTGTTTTGCAGAAGCGGAGGGGCCATGGCCAGGATGGGGGGGGGGTTAACGGTATGTGGGTAGGGGGTGAGGGTGGTTAGCAATGCAGGGAGGGAGATTTACTGGTAACAGAAACATCTCTCTCCCTTCAATGTAATCTGTTTAAAGCCCCCTCCCCCCTAATGTGTGTTTCTGTAAAATCTCTCTCCCTTCAATGTACTGTAATCTGTTTAACAGAAACATTAGGGGGGGAAGGGGCTTTAGGCCTTTATATCTCTCTCCCTTCAGTGTAATCTGCTTAACACAAACATTAGGGGGGAAGGGGCTTTAGGCCTTTATATCTCTCTCCCTTCAGTGTAATCTGCTTAACACAAACATTAGGGGGGAAGGGGTTTTTAAACAATGCTGCTGTGTATAATGTATAAGGTTTTTTACAATTAGATAGATGTAATCCTTGGTATTGTAAGGGTTAGTTTGTTTTTAAATTGTCTTTTCTGGTTGTTACTTACAGTATATATTGATTTTGGTTTACTTGCTTGGTTAAAATACTGTAGTTAAGTTGACTTGTTTGGAAGTGTTTGTACAGTATTTACTGGTAGAGTAGCTTGCAATTATATTGTTAACATTCATTTGCAGAATGTACAGTACTGTATATGGTGCATAGATTTAATGCTATGCATCATTTACAGTATACAATGTACTGTAAATGCAATGTACTGTGTGGATTGTAATGTTATGTTTTATACTGTACAGTATGCTATTCATTAACTTCATTGCTCTACACATCTAGGGATTTCATTCCACCTTACCACCTTTCCTACACATGATTTGTGCTTTAGGCATTGGTTATATTACTGTATGCTAATGCAGATGTGTGATGCTTTGAGACTGTCATTTATACTTTGACAAGTCTACCTTTTGGTGTGTAGTGTGCATTATCCTTAGCGTTGTATACTGTAGGTGCCTTTAAACCCAGTAACCTATTGTGATTCACTTTGATTCTCCCTAGTGTTTTTTGAGTCACTATCCTTTTCATGTTTAGGGTTGACAGTGTGTGTCGTTCCCTAGTGCTGTTCATTAGTGTTTAAGGGTCCATGCCTCTTTTTTAAGTGTTTTTAAATCATGTACTGTACTGTTTATTCATCCCTTTTTGCACTGTGTCAAATAAATAAACAAATATATCAATTGCATACCTGAGTGCTCCCATACGGGTTACTTTTTTCTCTTTTCACTCACATACAGTATGTATATATATATATATATATATATATATATATATATATATATATATATATATATATAGCTGTATGATATATATATATATATATATAGCTGTATGATATATATATATATATATATATACACAGTGTATATATGTATACTGTATATATATATATATATATATATATATATATATATATATATACAGTGTATATATATATACAAAGTATATACTGTACAGTATATATTTATTTCTCTTCATGTCTTTATTTATTTATTTAGATTTATTTATTAATTGTGGGGCTGCTGTGCGTGAATTTTTTTTATTGGGGGTGAGGGGGGTGTTTGGCCCTTGGTGTGAGTTTACGACTTGCAGCAGCAGCACAATTAATAAATAAATATAAATAAATAAATAAATAAATGAAAAATAAATACATTTGAAATACATTTTTATTGATAGTGTACATGTGCAGAGGGTCTCCGGAGCAGAAGCGCACAGGTTTCAGGTCTGGGGACCCCGTGCCCCCCGAGATACAGGCCCCTTTAGGGGGTGCCGGTATCCCTCTGCTCTGCTTGGTTTACAGGCCGCGATCATGTGATCGGGACCTTTAAACGCAGAGCACTCAGCACTCAGAAACACAGGCCAGACAGATTTAAACACACACACAATAGGGGGAGTTTTTTTTACATAGCTTGCAGGGAAGCTTAACGCACACACACAATAGGGGGATAGGGGGAGGGTTTTTTACATAGATTAGAGAGAAGGCAGGGCGTTTTAAAAGCGAGAATAGGGGAGGGGGTTTTACATAGATTTTATTTATTTATTTAGATTTATTTATTAATTGTGGGGCTGCTGTGCGTGAATTTTTTTTATTGGGGGTGAGGGGGGTGTTTGGCCCTTGGTGTGAGTTTACGACTTGCAGCAGCAGCACAATGAATAAATAAATATAAATAAATAAATAAATAAATAAATAAATGACAATAAATACATTTGAAATACATTTTTATTGATAGTGTACATGTGCAGGGGGTCTCCGGAGCTGAAGCGCACAGGTTTCAGGTCTGGGGACCCCGTGCCCCCCGAGATACAGGCCCCTTTAGGGGGTGCCGGTATCCCTCTGCTCTGCTTGGTTTACAGGCCGCGATCATGTGATCGGGACCTTTAAACCAAGCAGAGGGCTACCGGCACCCCCTAAAGGGGCCTGTATCTCGGGGGGCACGGGGTCCCCAGACCTAAAACCAACGCGGTTCAGCTCCGGAGACCCCCTGCACATCTACACTATCAATAAAAATGTATTTCAAATGTATTTATTGTCATTTATTTATTTATTTTTTGGCGGCTGATGTGTGTGTGTATTTTTTTATTGTGGGTAGCGGGAGGGTGGGTGAATGGGGTATTCGCCCCAACGATGGTTGGGGAGGGCTTGCGGGGGGGGGGGGGGGGTTTAGCGGGAGGGCTTAACCCCTTCATGACCGTAGCGGTATTAACTGCTACGATCGTGAAGGGGTTAAGTGCACCCGCAACCCCCCCCCCCCTCCCGCAAGTCCTAAACTCACACCAAGGGCCAAATACCCCCCTCACCCATCCCCACTACACACAATAAAGCGGGCACGGTGGGTTAACCCCTTCATTGCCTTAGCGGCTATCCGCTATGGTAATGACGCAGCATTTTCCGTATTTTTAATAATATTGATCAGGAGCAGGGGGGGGGGGGGGGGTTCCCTGAGCATTAATCATTAATTTCTGGCTCAGGGAACCCCCTGCTCACTTTACAATATTATTAAAATAATGCTTCTTTACCATAGCGCATAGACGCTAAGGTAAAGAACGAGTGTTTATTTATACTGTATATTGTATGTGTTTTATTGATAGTGTACATGTGCAGAGGGTCTCCAGAGCAGAAGCGCACAGGTTTCAGGTCTGGGGACCCCGTGCCCCCCGAGATACAGGCCCCTTTAGGGGGTGCCGGTATCCCTCTGCTCTGCTTGGTTTACAGGCCGCGGTCACGTGATCGGGGCTTTTAACGCAGAGCTGGATACCGGCACCCCCTAAAGGGGCCTGTATCTCGGGGGGCACGGGGTCCCCAGACCTAAAACCAACGCGGTTCAGCTCCGGAGACCCCCTGCACATCTACACTATCAATAAAAATGTATTTCAAATGTATTTATTGTCATTTATTTATTTATTTTTTGGCGGCTGCTGTGTGTGTGTATTTTTTTATTGTGGGTAGCGGGAGGGTGGGTGAATGGGGTATTCGCCCCAACGATGGTTGGGGAGGGCTTGCGGGGGGGGGGGGGGTGGGGTAGCGGGAGGGCTTAACCCCTTCATGACCGTAGCGGTATTAACTGCTACGATCGTGAAGGGGTTAAGTGCACCCGCAACCCCCCCCCCCCCCTCCCGCAAGTCCTAAACTCACACCAAGGGCCAAATACCCCCCTCACCCATCCCCACTACACACAATAAAGCGGGCACGGTGGGTTAACCCCTTCATTGCCTTAGCGGCTATCCGCTATGGTAATGACGCAGCATTTTCCGTATTTTTAATAATATTGATCAGGAGCAGGGGGGGGGGGGGGGTTCCCTGAGCATTAATTTCTGGCTCAGGGAACCCCCTGCTCACTGTACAATATTATTAAATCTCTCTCTGCTGCAAACACATCTCGCCCCCAGTATGTGCAGTAATTTACTGAACATGTACTGTAGAATAAATGCATAGTTTTATTTATTCGGGTTTATTACACAGTATACTGTATGGCCGGAAAACATCAGCATACAGTACAATATAATCCATCGAAATCCCCCCATTAGCCGTTTTCTTTTCTGAGGAAAAACAAAATGAAAAGTTTTAATGTACAGTAATGGTCAGCCCCCTAAAGAAGTTCCCAGCCAGCCCCACCAAAATAATACGGCAAAAATACAGTACTCACCATACTGTACAGTATTACTAAATTTCCCATTCAGCTTGCGCTGGCGCCGGCCCACTTCCAGTCCAGCTTTCATCATTTTGCAGAGGGACTAGCCCACCTGTAGTCAGCGGGAAATCGCTTAGGTACATGCAAGCTTCATCAAAACTGGCTGCGAAATCCATCTCAGAGTTGTCACCGACGGCGGGACCATGATGATAAGCTGGTGCTGCTGCTGGTTCTGGTTCTGGTTCTGGCGCATTGCTTGGCAGGGACTGTCGCTTCTTATTTCGTTTTAACACGACCCTTCGCCTTTTGCCGCCTCCATTATCATAGATACGGGAAAAACCCTGTGACACACACCAATACCCTCCAACAAATTGGGGCTCAATACGGTGAAAACAGGGGTCACTACATAACCTTTTCCTTATTGCATGCTTCCACAAATGAGGAGTTGGCGAAAATCTGTAAAAGTCATAATTTTCGATAAAATACTGATAAATTTGAACAACTGTTGCCATCTTATCCTCTGTTGCATTTATAGCGGCCCATATCAAATAAGCATAACTTCTGTCAGGTTTTTGGAACACGGGCTCCACTTGAACACTCATGTCTCTGTAGAATAGTGTAAGTGAAAATGATCTTTGTCTTTATTTAATACATTACTGTATGTAAAGCCTAAATTGATACATTTTTTGCAACTCTTCCTTCAGTCTCAAGGACAAGTTACACAATAGCATACTGTACTGGGATAAAGTAACTTTTTTTTGGAAACGAAACAACTTGCAAAGGCCACACATTACTTAAGTCATGAGTTTATGCCATCTGGTGGACAATCGAAACATCGCAGCCTAGTAAATCATTCTCATTATCATTTAACAGATCAGGCCCCCGTCAGCCAGGCATGAACCGTGGCTGGGAAGGCAAACGCAACGAAGCATGCAAGAGGTGAGCAGCGGCGGATTCCAGGTTTCTGCCAGGTACAAATCGGGCATTTGCTCGAATAAAGTGTGTCGGTGCAGTACACCATTTTAATAAAAAATATCACAAAATTCTTCTAAGTCCCTCGGGAAGAGTGAAAGACGCGCACGTTCATTTTCAGAGCTCCTAGACCTTCCTATAAGAAGTTAGCCAAAAAGTAGCTTCGAAAAACGCTTAGGTTAAGTTTCAGAGTTGCTTCTAATGTACCAAAGCTGGACTTAGACATAATTTCACTCTCACAACATTATGGCTGGTTGGAGACAGTCCGAACCACAAGTACCGGGTCCATGGTTCTGGCCGTATACTGGGGGGACGGGGACGACTCCCATTAACCCCTGACTATACCGGGGATACGCTTATCACAATGCCTTTCTGGTCTGTGCTGAAGCAGGGCATTCTGGCAGGCAAGTGGCTTGACCTTTATTAGTGAGCCTGGTTACCCCCTCTCGGAACCTCAGACTTAGAAATCGCCAGCTCATATACAGTGCATAAAATATATTTATATATAAACCCTTATACACCATTTTAATAAAAAATATCACAAAATTCTTCTAAGTCCCTCCGGAAGAGTGAAAGACGCGCACGTTCATTTTCAGAGCTCCCAGACCTTCCTATAAGAAGTTGGCCAAAAAGTAGCTTCGAAAAACGCTTAGGTTAAGTTTCAGAGTTGCTTCTAATGTACCAAAGCTGGACTTAGACATAATTTCACTCTCACAACATTATGGCTGGTTGGAGACATTCCGAACCACAAGTACCGGGTCCATGGTTCTAGCCGTATACTGGGGGGACGGGGACGACTCCAAATTAACCCCTGACTATACCGGGGATACGCTTATCACAATGCCTTTCTGGTCTGTGCTGAAGCAGGGCATTCTGGCAGGCAAGTGGCTTGACCTTTATTAGTGAGCCTGGTTACCCCCTCTCGGAACCACAGACTTAGAAATCGCCAGCTCATATACAGTGCATAAAATATATTTATATATAAACCCTTATTCACCATTTTAATAAAAAATATCACAAAATTCTTCTAAGTCCCTCGGGAAGAGTGAAAGACGCGCACGTTCATTTTCAGAGCTCCTAGACCTTCCTATAAGAAGTTAGCCAAAAAGTAGCTTCGAAAAACGCTTAGGTTAAGTTTCAGAGTTGCTTCTAATGTACCAAAGCTGGACTTAGACATAATTTCACTCTCACAACATTATGGCTGGTTGGAGACAGTCCGAACCACAAGTACCGGGTCCATGGTTCTGGCCGTATACTGGGGGGACGGGGACGACTCCCATTAACCCCTGACTATACCGGGAATACGCTTATCACAATGCCTTTCTGGTCTGTGCTGAAGCAGGGCATTCTGGCAGGCAAGTGGCTTGACCTTTATTAGTGAGCCTGGTTACCCCCTCTCGGAACCACAGACTTAGAAATCGCCAGCTCATATACAGTGCATAAAATATATTTATATATAAACCCTTATACACCATTTTAATAAAAAATATCACAAAATTCTTCTAAGTCCCTTGGGAAGAGTGAAAGACGCGCACGTTCATTTTCAGAGCTCCTAGACCTTCCTATAAGAAGTTAGCCAAAAAGTAGCTTCGAAAAACGCTTAGGTTAAGTTTCAGAGTTGCTTCTAATGTACCAAAGCTGGACTTAGACATAATTTCACTCTCACAACATTATGGCTGGTTGGAGACAGTCCGAACCACAAGTACCGGGTCCATGGTTCTGGCCGTATACTGGGGGGACGGGGACGACTCCCATTAACCCCTGACTATACCGGGAATACGCTTATCACAATGCCTTTCTGGTCTGTGCTGAAGCAGGGCATTCTGGCAGGCAAGTGGCTTGACCTTTATTAGTGAGCCTGGTTACCCCCTCTCGGAACCTCAGACTTAGAAATCGCCAGCTCATATACAGTGCATAAAATATATTTATATATAAACCCTTATACACCATTTTAATAAAAAATATCACAAAATTCTTCTAAGTCCCTCCGGAAGAGTGAAAGACGCGCACGTTCATTTTCAGAGCTCCCAGACCTTCCTATAAGAAGTTGGCCAAAAAGTAGCTTCGAAAAACGCTTAGGTTAAGTTTCAGAGTTGCTTCTAATGTACCAAAGCTGGACTTAGACATAATTTCACTCTCACAACATTATGGCTGGTTGGAGACATTCCGAACCACAAGTACCGGGTCCATGGTTCTAGCCGTATACTGGGGGGACGGGGACGACTCCAAATTAACCCCTGACTATACCGGGGATACGCTTATCACAATGCCTTTCTGGTCTGTGCTGAAGCAGGGCATTCTGGCAGGCAAGTGGCTTGACCTTTATTAGTGAGCCTGGTTACCCCCTCTCGGAACCACAGACTTAGAAATCGCCAGCTCATATACAGTGCATAAAATATATTTATATATAAACCCTTATACACCATTTTAATAAAAAATATCACAAAATTCTTCTAAGTCCCTCGGGAAGAGTGAAAGACGCGCACGTTCATTTTCAGAGCTCCTAGACCTTCCTATAAGAAGTTAGCCAAAAAGTAGCTTCGAAAAACGCTTAGGTTAAGTTTCAGAGTTGCTTCTAATGTACCAAAGCTGGACTTAGACATAATTTCACTCTCACAACATTATGGCTGGTTGGAGACAGTCCGAACCACAAGTACCGGGTCCATGGTTCTGGCCGTATACTGGGGGGACGGGGACGACTCCCATTAACCCCTGACTATACCGGGAATACGCTTATCACAATGCCTTTCTGGTCTGTGCTGAAGCAGGGCATTCTGGCAGGCAAGTGGCTTGACCTTTATTAGTGAGCCTGGTTACCCCCTCTCGGAACCACAGACTTAGAAATCGCCAGCTCATATACAGTGCATAAAATATATTTATATATAAACCCTTATACACCATTTTAATAAAAAATATCACAAAATTCTTCTAAGTCCCTTGGGAAGAGTGAAAGACGCGCACGTTCATTTTCAGAGCTCCTAGACCTTCCTATAAGAAGTTAGCCAAAAAGTAGCTTCGAAAAACGCTTAGGTTAAGTTTCAGAGTTGCTTCTAATGTACCAAAGCTGGACTTAGACATAATTTCACTCTCACAACATTATGGCTGGTTGGAGACAGTCCGAACCACAAGTACCGGGTCCATGGTTCTGGCCGTATACTGGGGGGACGGGGACGACTCCCATTAACCCCTGACTATACCGGGAATACGCTTATCACAATGCCTTTCTGGTCTGTGCTGAAGCAGAGCATTCTGGCAGGCAAGTGGCTTGACCTTTATTAGTGAGCCTGGTTACCCCCTCTCGGAACCACAGACTTAGAAATCGCCAGCTCATATACAGTGCATAAAATATATTTATATATAAACCCTTATACACCATTTTAATAAAAAATATCACAAAATTCTTCTAAGTCCCTCGGGAAGAGTGAAAGACGCGCACGTTCATTTTCAGAGCTCCTAGACCTTCCTATAAGAAGTTAGCCAAAAAGTAGCTTCGAAAAACGCTTAGGTTAAGTTTCAGAGTTGCTTCTAATGTACCAAAGCTGGACTTAGACATAATTTCACTCTCACAACATTATGGCTGGTTGGAGACAGTCCGAACCACAAGTACCGGGTCCATGGTTCTGGCCGTATACTGGGGGGACGGGGACGACTCCCATTAACCCCTGACTATACCGGGGATACGCTTATCACAATGCCTTTCTGGTCTGTGCTGAAGCAGGGCATTCTGGCAGGCAAGTGGCTTGACCTTTATTAGTGAGCCTGGTTACCCCCTCTCGGAACCTCAGACTTAGAAATCGCCAGCTCATATACAGTGCATAAAATATATTTATATATAAACCCTTATACACCATTTTAATAAAAAATATCACAAAATTCTTCTAAGTCCCTCCGGAAGAGTGAAAGACGCGCACGTTCATTTTCAGAGCTCTTAGACCTTCCTATAAGAAGTTATCCAAAAAGTAGCTTCGAAAAACGCTTAGGTTAAGTTTCAGAGTTGCTTCTAATGTACCAAAGCTGGACTTAGACATAATTTCACTCTCACAACATTATGGCTGGTTGGAGACATTCCGAACCACAAGTACCGGGTCCATGGTTCTAGCCGTATACTGGGGGGACGGGGACGACTCCCATTAACCCCTGACTATACCGGGGATACGCTTATCACAATGCCTTTCTGGTCTGTGCTGAAGCAGGGCATTCTGGCAGGCAAGTGGCTTGACCTTTATTAGTGAGCCTGGTTACCCCCTCTCGGAACCTCAGACTTAGAAATCGCCAGCTCATATACAGTGCATAAAATATATTTATATATATACCCTTATACACCATTTTAATAAAAAATATCACAAAATTCTTCTAAGTCCCTCGGGAAGAGTGAAAGACGCGCACGTTCATTTTCAGAGCTCCTAGACCTTCTTATAAGAAGTTAGCCAAAAAGTAGCTTCGAAAAACGCTTAGGTTAAGTTTCAGAGTTGCTTCTAATGTACCAAAGCTGGGAAGAAAGTACTTTTTCTCCCTTCCTGTTAATGCCACAGACTTCCCCTTTACAGTGCACACTTTGTCTAATCCTCCCCGCTTCAGCCCAGAAATATTGAGCTTCAGATGTGTTGTTAACGTTGAGTAAAATAGTTGCTCGCAGCTTTTCTAGGAACACATTCTGAAATCGCGTATATCTTTGCTTCTACACATAGCAATGTATTGTGCTTTGCTTTACACACTATTCTACCGTCAAGAGGAGAGAATTCATCAAGTTTAATAAGCACAAACACTGTATAAGTCGAATTTCAGCATTTTTGTGTGACCGGGAAAACCACAGTCACAAGCCGAGCTGCAGTTCCATAGAAATTTCAGTTTTACCGCTGAACTAGAAATGGGTAGAAAGTACTTTTTCTCCCTTCCTGTTAATGCCACAGACTTCCCCTTTATAGTGCACACTTTGTCTAATCCTCCCCGCTTCAGCCCAGAAATATTAAGCTTCAGATGTGTTGTTAACGTTGAGTAAAAAAGTTGCTCGCAGCTGTTCTAGGAACACATTCTGAAATCGCGTATATCTTTGCTTCTACACATAGCAATGTATTGTGCTTTGCTTTACACACTATTCTACCGTCAAGAGGAGAGAATTCATCAAGTTTAATAAGCACAAACACTGTATAAGTCGAATTTCAGCATTTTTGTGTGACCGGGAAAACCACAGTCACAAGCCGAGCTGCAGTTCCATAGAAATTTCAGTTTTACCGCTGAACTAAAAATGGGTAGAAAGTACAGTACTTTTTCTCCCTTCCTGTTAATGCCACAGACTTCCCCTTTACAGTGCACACTTTGTCTAATCCTCCCCGCTTCAGCCCAGAAATATTGAGCTTCAGATGTGTTGTTAACGTTGAGTAAAAAAGTTGCTCGCAGCTGTTCTAGGAACACATTCTGAAATCGCGTATATCTTTGCTTCTACACATAGCAATGTATTGTGCTTTGCTTTACACACTATTCTACCGTCAAGAGGAGAGAATTCATCAAGTTTAATAAGCACAAACACTGTATAAGTCGAATTTCAGCATTTTTGTGTGACCGGGAAAACCACAGTCACAAGCCGAGCTGCAGTTCCATAGAAATTTCAGTTTTACCGCTGAACTAAAAATGGGTAGAAAGTACTTTTTCTCCCTTCCTGTTAATGCCACAGACTTCCCCTTTACAGTGCACACTTTGTCTAATCCTCCCCGCTTCAGCCCAGAAATATTGAGCTTCAGATGTGTTGTTAACGTTGAGTAAAAAAGTTGCTCGCAGCTGTTCTAGGAACACATTCTGAAATCGCGTATATCTTTGCTTCTACACATAGCAATGTATTGTGCTTTGCTTTACACACTATTCTACCGTCAAGAGGAGAGAATTCATCAAGTTTAATAAGCACAAACACTGTATAAGTCGAATTTCAGCATTTTTGTGTGACCGGGAAAACCACAGTCACAAGACGAGCTGCAGTTCCATAGAATTTTCAGTTTTACCGCTGAACTAAAAATGGGTAGAAAGTACTTTTTCTCCCTTCCTGTTAATGCCACAGACTTCCCCTTTACAGTGCACACTTTGTCTAATCCTCCCCGTTTCAGCCCAGAAATATTGAGCTTCAGATGTGTTGTTAACGTTGAGTAAAAAAGTTGCTCGCAGCTGTTCTAGGAACACATTCTGAAATCGCGTATATCTTTGCTTCTACACATAGCAATGTATTGTGCTTTGCTTTACACACTATTCTACCGTCAAGAGGAGAGAATTCATCAAGTTTAATAAGCACAAACACTGTATAAGTCGAATTTCAGCATTTTTGTGTGACCGGGAAAACCACAGTCACAAGCCGAGCTGCAGTTCCATAGAAATTTCAGTTTTACCGCTGAACTAAAAATGGGTAGAAAGTACTTTTTCTCCCTTCCTGTTAATGCCACAGACTTCCCCTTTACAGTGCACACTTTGTCTAATCCTCCCCGCTTCAGCCCAGAAATATTGAGCTTCAGATGTGTTGTTAACGTTGAGTAAAAAAGTTGCTCGCAGCTGTTCTAGGAACACATTCTGAAATCGCGTATATCTTTGCTTCTACACATAGCAATGTATTGTGCTTTGCTTTACACACTATTCTACCGTCAAGAGGAGAGAATTCATCAAGTTTAATAAGCACAAACACTGTATACGTCGAATTTCAGCATTTTTGTGTGACCGGGAAAACCACAGTCACAAGCCGAGCTGCAGTTCCATAGAAATTTCAGTTTTACCGCTGAAATAAAAATGGGTAGAAAGTACTTTTTCTCCCTTCCTGTTAATGCCACAGACTTCCCCTTTACAGTGCACACTTTGTCTAATCCTCGCCGCTTCAGACCAGAAATATTGAGCTTCAGATGTGTTGTTAACGTTGAGTAAAAAAGTTGCTCGCAGCTGTTCTAGGAACACATTCTGAAATCGCGTATATCTTTGCTTCTACACATAGCAATGTATTGTGCTTTGCTTTACACACTATTCTACCGTCAAGAGGAGAGAATTCATCAAGTTTAATAAGCACAAACACTGTATAAGTCGAATTTCAGCATTTTTGTGTGACCGGGAAAACCACAGTCACAAGCCGAGCTGCAGTTCCATAGAAATTTCAGTTTTACCGCTGAACTAAAAATGGGTAGAAAGTACTTTTTCTCCCTTCCTGTTAATGCCACAGACTTCCCCTTTACAGTGCACACTTTGTCTAATCCTCCCCGCTTCAGCCCAGAATTATTGAGCTTCAGATGTGTTGTTAACGTTGAGTAAAAAAGTTGCTCGCAGCTGTTCTAGGAACACATTCTGAAATCGCGTATATCTTTGCTTCTACACATAGCAATGTATTGTGCTTTGCTTTACACACTATTCTACCGTCAAGAGGAGAGAATTCATCAAGGTTAATAAGCACAAACACTGTATAAGTCGAATTTCAGCATTTTTGTGTGACCGGGAAAACCACAGTCACAAGCCGAGCTGCAGTTCCATAGAAATTTCAGTTTTACCGCTGAACTAGAAATGGGTAGAAAGTACTTTTTCTCCCTTCCTGTTAATGCCACAGACTTCCCCTTTACAGTGCACACTTTGTCTAATCCTCCCCGCTTCAGCCCAGAAATATTGAGCTTCAGATGTGTTGTTAACGTTGAGTAAAAAAGTTGCTCGCAGCTGTTCTAGGAACACATTCTGAAATCGCGTATATCTTTGCTTCTACACATAGCAATGTATTGTGCTTTGCTTTACACACTATTCTACCGTCAAGAGGAGAGAATTCATCAAGTTTAATAAGCACAAACACTGTATAAGTCGAATTTCAGCATTTTTGTGTGACCGGGAAAACCACAGTCACAAGCCGAGCTGCAGTTCCATAGAAATTTCAGTTTTACCGCTGAACTAAAAATGGGTAGAAAGTACTTTTTCTCCCTTCCTGTTAATGCCACAGACTTCCCCTTTACAGTGCACACTTTGTCTAATCCTCGCCGCTTCAGACCAGAAATATTGAGCTTCAGATGTGTTGTTAACGTTGAGTAAAAAAGTTGCTCGCAGCTGTTCTAGGAACACATTCTGAAATCGCGTATATCTTTGCTTCTACACATAGCAATGTATTGTGCTTTGCTTTACACACTATTCTACCGTCAAGAGGAGAGAATTCATCAAGTTTAATAAGCACAAACACTGTATAAGTCGAATTTCAGCATTTTTGTGTGACCGGGAAAACCACAGTCACAAGCCGAGCTGCAGTTCCATAGAAATTTCAGTTTTACCGCTGAACTAAAAATGGGTAGAAAGTACTTTTTCTCCCTTCCTGTTAATGCCACAGACTTCCCCTTTACAGTGCACACTTTGTCTAATCCTCCCCGCTTCAGCCCAGAAATATTGAGCTTCAGATGTGTTGTTAACGTTGAGTAAAAAAGTTGCTCGCAGCTGTTCTAGGAACACATTCTGAAATCGCGTATATCTTTGCTTCTACACATAGCAATGTATTGTGCTTTGCTTTACACACTATTCTACCGTCAAGAGGAGAGAATTCATCAAGTTTAATAAGCACAAACACTGTATAAGTCGAATTTCAGCATTTTTGTGTGACCGGGAAAACCACAGTCACAAGCCGAGCTGCAGTTCCATAGAAATTTCAGTTTTACCGCTGAACTAAAAATGGGTAGAAAGTACTTTTTCTCCCTTCCTGTTAATGCCACAGACTTCCCCTTTACAGTGCACACTTTGTCTAATCCTCCCCGCTTCAGCCCAGAATTATTGAGCTTCAGATGTGTTGTTAACGTTGAGTAAAAAAGTTGCTCGCAGCTGTTCTAGGAACACATTCTGAAATCGCGTATATCTTTGCTTCTACACATAGCAATGTATTGTGCTTTGCTTTACACACTATTCTACCGTCAAGAGGAGAGAATTCATCAAGGTTAATAAGCACAAACACTGTATAAGTCGAATTTCAGCATTTTTGTGTGACCGGGAAAACCACAGTCACAAGCCGAGCTGCAGTTCCATAGAAATTTCAGTTTTACCGCTGAACTAGAAATGGGTAGAAAGTACTTTTTCTCCCTTCCTGTTAATGCCACAGACTTCCCCTTTACAGTGCACACTTTGTCTAATCCTCCCCGCTTCAGCCCAGAAATATTGAGCTTCAGATGTGTTGTTAACGTTGAGTAAAAAAGTTGCTCGCAGCTGTTCTAGGAACACATTCTGAAATCGCGTATATCTTTGCTTCTACACATAGCAATGTATTGTGCTTTGCTTTACACACTATTCTACCGTCAAGAGGAGAGAATTCATCAAGTTTAATAAGCACAAACACTGTATAAGTCGAATTTCAGCATTTTTGTGTGACCGGGAAAACCACAGTCACAAGCCGAGCTGCAGTTCCATAGAAATTTCAGTTTTACCGCTGAACTAAAAATGGGTAGAAAGTACTTTTTCTCCCTTCCTGTTAATGCCACAGACTTCCCCTTTACAGTGCACACTTTGTCTAATCCTCCCCGCTTCAGCCCAGAAATATTGAGCTTCAGATGTGTTGTTAACGTTGAGTAAAAAAGTTGCTCGCAGCTGTTCTAGGAACACATTCTGAAATCGCGTATATCTTTGCTTCTACACATAGCAATGTATTGTGCTTTGCTTTACACACTATTCTACCGTCAAGAGGAGAGAATTCATCAAGTTTAATAAGCACAAACACTGTATAAGTCGAATTTCAGCATTTTTGTGTGACCGGGAAAACCACAGTCACAAGCCGAGCTGCAGTTCCATAGAAATTTCAGTTTTACCGCTGAACTAAAAATGGGTAGAAAGTACTTTTTCTCCCTTCCTGTTAATGCCACAGACTTCCCCTTTACAGTGCACACTTTGTCTAATCCTCCCCGCTTCAGCCCAGAAATATTGAGCTTCAGATGTGTTGTTAACGTTGAGTAAAAAAGTTGCTCGCAGCTGTTCTAGGAACACATTCTGAAATCGCGTATATCTTTGCTTCTACACATAGCAATGTATTGTGCTTTGCTTTACACACTATTCTACCGTCAAGAGGAGAGAATTCATCAAGTTTAATAAGCACAAACACTGTATAAGTCGAATTTCAGCATTTTTGTGTGACCGGGAAAACCACAGTCACAAGACGAGCTGCAGTTCCATAGAATTTTCAGTTTTACCGCTGAACTAAAAATGGGTAGAAAGTACTTTTTCTCCCTTCCTATTAATGCCACAGACTTCCCCTTTACAGTGCACACTTTGTCTAATCCTCCCCGCTTCAGCCCAGAAATATTGAGCTTCAGATGTGTTGTTAACGTTGAGTAAAAAAGTTGCTCGCAGCTGTTCTAGGAACACATTCTGAAATCGCGTATATCTTTGCTTCTACACATAGCAATGTATTGTGCTTTGCTTTACACACTATTCTACCGTCAAGAGGAGAGAATTCATCAAGTTTAATAAGCACAAACACTGTATAAGTCGAATTTCAGCATTTTTGTGTGACCGGGAAAACCACAGTCACAAGCCGAGCTGCAGTTCCATAGAAATTTCAGTTTTACCGCTGAACTAAAAATGGGTAGAAAGTACTTTTTCTCCCTTCCTGTTAATGCCACAGACTTCCCCTTTACAGTGCACACTTTGTCTAATCCTCCCCGCTTCAGCCCAGAAATATTGAGCTTCAGATGTGTTGTTAACGTTGAGTAAAAAAGTTGCTCGCAGCTGTTCTAGGAACACATTCTGAAATCGCGTATATCTTTGCTTCTACACATAGCAATGTATTGTGCTTTGCTTTACACACTATTCTACCGTCAAGAGGAGAGAATTCATCAAGTTTAATAAGCACAAACACTGTATAAGTCGAATTTCAGCATTTTTGTGTGACCGGGAAAACCACAGTCACAAGACGAGCTGCAGTTCCATAGAAATTTCAGTTTTACCGCTGAACTAAAAATGGGTAGAAAGTACTTTTTCTCCCTTCCTGTTAATGCCACAGACTTCCCCTTTACAGTGCACACTTTGTCTAATCCTCCCCGCTTCAGCCCAGAAATATTGAGCTTCAGATGTGTTGTTAACGTTGAGTAAAAAAGTTGCTCGCAGCTGTTCTAGGAACACATTCTGAAATCGCGTATATCTTTGCTTCTACACATAGCAATGTATTGTGCTTTGCTTTACACACTATTCTACCGTCAAGAGGAGAGAATTCATCAAGTTTAATAAGCACAAACACTGTATAAGTCGAATTTCAGCATTTTTGTGTGACCGGGAAAACCACAGTCACAAGACGAGCTGCAGTTCCATAGAATTTTCAGTTTTACCGCTGAACTAAAAATGGGTAGAAAGTACTTTTTCTCCCTTCCTGTTAATGCCACAGACTTCCCCTTTACAGTGCACACTTTGTCTAATCCTCCCCGTTTCAGCCCAGAAATATTGAGCTTCAGATGTGTTGTTAACGTTGAGTAAAAAAGTTGCTCGCAGCTGTTCTAGGAACACATTCTGAAATCGCGTATATCTTTGCTTCTACACATAGCAATGTATTGTGCTTTGCTTTACACACTATTCTACCGTCAAGAGGAGAGAATTCATCAAGTTTAATAAGCACAAACACTGTATAAGTCGAATTTCAGCATTTTTGTGTGACCGGGAAAACCACAGTCACAAGACGAGCTGCAGTTCCATAGAATTTTCAGTTTTACCGCTGAACTAAAAATGGGTAGAAAGTACTTTTTCTCCCTTCCTGTTAATGCCACAGACTTCCCCTTTACAGTGCACACTTTGTCTAATCCTCCCCGTTTCAGCCCAGAAATATTGAGCTTCAGATGTGTTGTTAACGTTGAGTAAAAAAGTTGCTCGCAGCTGTTCTAGGAACACATTCTGAAATCGCGTATATCTTTGCTTCTACACATAGCAATGTATTGTGCTTTGCTTTACACACTATTCTACCGTCAAGAGGAGAGAATTCATCAAGTTTAATAAGCACAAACACTGTATAAGTCGAATTTCAGCATTTTTGTGTGACCGGGAAAACCACAGTCACAAGCCGAGCTGCAGTTCCATAGAAATTTCAGTTTTACCGCTGAAATAAAAATGGGTAGAAAGTACTTTTTCTCCCTTCCTGTTAATGCCACAGACTTCCCCTTTACAGTGCACACTTTGTCTAATCCTCGCCGCTTCAGACCAGAAATATTGAGCTTCAGATGTGTTGTTAACGTTGAGTAAAAAAGTTGTTCGCAGCTGTTCTAGGAACACATTCTGAAATCGCGTATATCTTTGCTTCTACACATAGCAATATATTGTGCTTTGCTTTACACACTATTCTACCGTCAAGAGGAGAGAATTCATCAAGTTTAATAAGCACAAACACTGTATAAGTCGAATTTCAGCATTTTTGTGTGACCGGGAAAACCACAGTAACAAGCCGAGCTGCAGTTCCATAGAAATTTCAGTTTTACCGCTGAACTAAAAATGGGTAGAAAGTACTTTTTCTCCCTTCCTGTTAATGCCACAGACTTCCCCTTTACAGTGCACACTTTGTCTAATCCTCCCCGCTTCAGCCCAGAAATATTGAGCTTCAGATGTGTTGTTAACGTTAAGTAAAAAAGTTGCTCGCAGCTGTTCTAGGAACACATTCTGAAATCGCGTATATCTTTGCTTCTACACATAGCAATGTATTGTGCTTTGCTTTACACACTATTCTACCGTCAAGAGGAGAGAATTCATCAAGTTTAATAAGCACAAACACTGTATAAGTCGAATTTCAGCATTTTTGTGTGACCGGGAAAACCACAGTCACAAGCCGAGCTGCAGTTCCATAGAAATTTCAGTTTTACCGCTGAACTAAAAATGGGTAGAAAGTACTTTTTCTCCCTTCCTGTTAATGCCACAGACTTCCCCTTTACAGTGCACACTTTGTCTAATCCTCCCCGCTTCAGCCCAGAAATATTGAGCTTCAGATGTGTTGTTAACGTTGAGTAAAAAAGTTGCTCGCAGCTGTTCTAGGAACACATTCTGAAATCGCGTATATCTTTGCTTCTACACATAGCAATGTATTGTGCTTTGCTTTACACACTATTCTACCGTCAAGAGGAGAGAATTCATCAAGTTTAATAAGCACAAACACTGTATAAGTCGAATTTCAGCATTTTTGTGTGACCGGGAAAACCACAGTCACAAGCCGAGCTGCAGTTCCATAGAAATTTCAGTTTTACCGCTGAACTAAAAATGGGTAGAAAGTACTTTTTCTCCCTTCCTGTTAATGCCACAGACTTCCCCTTTACAGTGCACACTTTGTCTAATCCTCCCCGCTTCAGCCCAGAAATATTGAGCTTCAGATGTGTTGTTAACGTTGAGTAAAAAAGTTGCTCGCAGCTGTTCTAGGAACACATTCTGAAATCGCGTATATCTTTGCTTCTACACATAGCAATGTATTGTGCTTTGCTTTACACACTATTCTACCGTCAAGAGGAGAGAATTCATCAAGTTTAATAAGCACAAACACTGTATAAGTCGAATTTCAGCATTTTTGTGTGACCGGGAAAACCACAGTCACAAGACGAGCTGCAGTTCCATAGAATTTTCAGTTTTACCGCTGAACTAAAAATGGGTAGAAAGTACTTTTTCTCCCTTCCTGTTAATGCCACAGACTTCCCCTTTACAGTGCACACTTTGTCTAATCCTCCCCGCTTCAGCCCAGAAATATTGAGCTTCAGATGTGTTGTTAACGTTGAGTAAAAAAGTTGCTCGCAGCTGTTCTAGGAACACATTCTGAAATCGCGTATATCTTTGCTTCTACACATAGCAATGTATTGTGCTTTGCTTTACACACTATTCTACCGTCAAGAGGAGAGAATTCATCAAGTTTAATAAGCACAAACACTGTATAAGTCGAATTTCAGCATTTTTGTGTGACCGGGAAAACCACAGTCACAAGACGAGCTGCAGTTCCATAGAATTTTCAGTTTTACCGCTGAACTAAAAATGGGTAGAAAGTACTTTTTCTCCCTTCCTGTTAATGCCACAGACTTCCCCTTTACAGTGCACACTTTGTCTAATCCTCCCCGTTTCAGCCCAGAAATATTGAGCTTCAGATGTGTTGTTAACGTTGAGTAAAAAAGTTGCTCGCAGCTGTTCTAGGAACACATTCTGAAATCGCGTATATCTTTGCTTCTACACATAGCAATGTATTGTGCTTTGCTTTACACACTATTCTACCGTCAAGAGGAGAGAATTCATCAAGTTTAATAAGCACAAACACTGTATAAGTCGAATTTCAGCATTTTTGTGTGACCGGGAAAACCACAGTCACAAGCCGAGCTGCAGTTCCATAGAAATTTCAGTTTTACCGCTGAAATAAAAATGGGTAGAAAGTACTTTTTCTCCCTTCCTGTTAATGCCACAGACTTCCCCTTTACAGTGCACACTTTGTCTAATCCTCGCCGCTTCAGACCAGAAATATTGAGCTTCAGATGTGTTGTTAACGTTGAGTAAAAAAGTTGTTCGCAGCTGTTCTAGGAACACATTCTGAAATCGCGTATATCTTTGCTTCTACACATAGCAATGTATTGTGCTTTGCTTTACACACTATTCTACCGTCAAGAGGAGAGAATTCATCAAGTTTAATAAGCACAAACACTGTATAAGTCGAATTTCAGCATTTTTGTGTGACCGGGAAAACCACAGTAACAAGCCGAGCTGCAGTTCCATAGAAATTTCAGTTTTACCGCTGAACTAAAAATGGGTAGAAAGTACTTTTTCTCCCTTCCTGTTAATGCCACAGACTTCCCCTTTACAGTGCACACTTTGTCTAATCCTCCCCGCTTCAGCCCAGAAATATTGAGCTTCAGATGTGTTGTTAACGTTAAGTAAAAAAGTTGCTCGCAGCTGTTCTAGGAACACATTCTGAAATCGCGTATATCTTTGCTTCTACACATAGCAATGTATTGTGCTTTGCTTTACACACTATTCTACCGTCAAGAGGAGAGAATTCATCAAGTTTAATAAGCACAAACACTGTATAAGTCGAATTTCAGCATTTTTGTGTGACCGGGAAAACCACAGTCACAAGCCGAGCTGCAGTTCCATAGAAATTTCAGTTTTACCGCTGAACTAAAAATGGGTAGAAAGTACTTTTTCTCCCTTCCTGTTAATGCCACAGACTTCCCCTTTACAGTGCACACTTTGTCTAATCCTCCCCGCTTCAGCCCAGAATTATTGAGCTTCAGATGTGTTGTTAACGTTGAGTAAAAAAGTTGCTCGCAGCTGTTCTAGGAACACATTCTGAAATCGCGTATATCTTTGCTTCTACACATAGCAATGTATTGTGCTTTGCTTTACACACTATTCTACCGTCAAGAGGAGAGAATTCATCAAGGTTAATAAGCACAAACACTGTATAAGTCGAATTTCAGCATTTTTGTGTGACCGGGAAAACCACAGTCACAAGCCGAGCTGCAGTTCCATAGAAATTTCAGTTTTACCGCTGAACTAGAAATGGGTAGAAAGTACTTTTTCTCCCTTCCTGTTAATGCCACAGACTTCCCCTTTACAGTGCACACTTTGTCTAATCCTCCCCGCTTCAGCCCAGAAATATTGAGCTTCAGATGTGTTGTTAACGTTGAGTAAAAAAGTTGCTCGCAGCTGTTCTAGGAACACATTCTGAAATCGCGTATATCTTTGCTTCTACACATAGCAATGTATTGTGCTTTGCTTTACACACTATTCTACCGTCAAGAGGAGAGAATTCATCAAGTTTAATAAGCACAAACACTGTATAAGTCGAATTTCAGCATTTTTGTGTGACCGGGAAAACCACAGTCACAAGCCGAGCTGCAGTTCCATAGAAATTTCAGTTTTACCGCTGAACTAAATATGGGTAGAAAGTACTTTTTCTCCCTTCCTGTTAATGCCACAGACTTCCCCTTTACAGTGCACACTTTGTCTAATCCTCGCCGATTCAGACCAGAAATATTGAGCTTCAGATGTGTTGTTAACGTTGAGTAAAAAAGTTGCTCGCAGCTGTTCTAGGAACACATTCTGAAATCGCGTATATCTTTGCTTCTACACATAGCAATGTATTGTGCTTTGCTTTACACACTATTCTACCGTCAAGAGGAGAGAATTCATCAAGTTTAATAAGCACAAACACTGTATAAGTCGAATTTCAGCATTTTTGTGTGACCGGGAAAACCACAGTCACAAGCCGAGCTGCAGTTCCATAGAAATTTCAGTTTTACCGCTGAACTAAAAATGGGTAGAAAGTACTTTTTCTCCCTTCCTGTTAATGCCACAGACTTCCCCTTTACAGTGCACACTTTGTCTAATCCTCCCCGCTTCAGCCCAGAAATATTGAGCTTCAGATGTGTTGTTAACGTTGAGTAAAAAAGTTGCTCGCAGCTGTTCTAGGAACACATTCTGAAATCGCGTATATCTTTGCTTCTACACATAGCAATGTATTGTGCTTTGCTTTACACACTATTCTACCGTCAAGAGGAGAGAATTCATCAAGTTTAATAAGCACAAACACTGTATAAGTCGAATTTCAGCATTTTTGTGTGACCGGGAAAACCACAGTCACAAGACGAGCTGCAGTTCCATAGAATTTTCAGTTTTACCGCTGAACTAAAAATGGGTAGAAAGTACTTTTTCTCCCTTCCTGTTAATGCCACAGACTTCCCCTTTACAGTGCACACTTTGTCTAATCCTCCCCGCTTCAGCCCAGAAATATTGAGCTTCAGATGTGTTGTTAACGTTGAGTAAAAAAGTTGCTCGCAGCTGTTCTAGGAACACATTCTGAAATCGCGTATATCTTTGCTTCTACACATAGCAATGTATTGTGCTTTGCTTTACACACTATTCTACCGTCAAGAGGAGAGAATTCATCAAGTTTAATAAGCACAAACACTGTATAAGTCGAATTTCAGCATTTTTGTGTGACCGGGAAAACCACAGTCACAAGCCGAGCTGCAGTTCCATAGAAATTTCAGTTTTACCGCTGAACTAAAAATGGGTAGAAAGTACTTTTTCTCCCTTCCTGTTAATGCCACAGACTTCCCCTTTACAGTGCACACTTTGTCTAATCCTCCCCGCTTCAGCCCAGAAATATTGAGCTTCAGATGTGTTGTTAACGTTGAGTAAAAAAGTTGCTCGCAGCTGTTCTAGGAACACATTCTGAAATCGCGTATATCTTTGCTTCTACACATAGCAATGTATTGTGCTTTGCTTTACACACTATTCTACCGTCAAGAGGAGAGAATTCATCAAGTTTAATAAGCACAAACACTGTATAAGTCGAATTTCAGCATTTTTGTGTGACCGGGAAAACCACAGTCACAAGCCGAGCTGCAGTTCCATAGAAATTTCTGTTTTACCGCTGAACTAAAAATGGGTAGAAAGTACTTTTTCTCCCTTCCTGTTAATGCCACAGACTTCCCCTTTACAGTGCACACTTTGTCTAATCCTCCCCGCTTCAGCCCAGAAATATTGAGCTTCAGATGTGTTGTTAACGTTGAGTAAAAAAGTTGCTCGCAGCTGTTCTAGGAACACATTCTGAAATCGCGTATATCTTTGCTTCTACACAAAGCAATGTATTGTGCTTTGCTTTACACACTATTCTACCGTCAAGAGGAGAGAATTCATCAAGTTTAATAAGCACAAACACTGTATAAGTCGAATTTCAGCATTTTTGTGTGACCGGGAAAACCACAGTCACAAGACGAGCTGCAGTTCCATAGAATTTTCAGTTTTACCGCTGAACTAAAAATGGGTAGAAAGTACTTTTTCTCCCTTCCTGTTAATGCCACAGACTTCCCCTTTACAGTGCACACTTTGTCTAATCCTCCCCGCTTCAGCCCAGAAATATTGAGCTTCAGATGTGTTGTTAACGTTGAGTAAAAAAGTTGCTCGCAGCTGTTCTAGGAACACATTCTGAAATCGCGTATATCTTTGCTTCTACACATAGCAATGTATTGTGCTTTGCTTTACACACTATTCTACCGTCAAGAGGAGAGAATTCATCAAGTTTAATAAGCACAAACACTGTATAAGTCGAATTTCAGCATTTTTGTGTGACCGGGAAAACCACAGTCACAAGCCGAGCTGCAGTTCCATAGAAATTTCAGTTTTACCGCTGAACTAAAAATGGGTAGAAAGTACTTTTTCTCCCTTCCTGTTAATGCCACAGACTTCCCCTTTACAGTGCACACTTTGTCTAATCCTCCCCGCTTCAGCCCAGAAATATTGAGCTTCAGATGTGTTGTTAACGTTGAGTAAAAAAGTTGCTCGCAGCTGTTCTAGGAACACATTCTGAAATCGCGTATATCTTTGCTTCTACACATAGCAATGTATTGTGCTTTGCTTTACACACTATTCTACCGTCAAGAGGAGAGAATTCATCAAGTTTAATAAGCACAAACACTGTATAAGTCGAATTTCAGCATTTTTGTGTGACCGGGAAAACCACAGTCACAAGCCGAGCTGCAGTTCCATAGAAATTTCAGTTTTACCGCTGAAATAAAAATGGGTAGAAAGTACTTTTTCTCCCTTCCTGTTAATGCCACAGACTTCCCCTTTACAGTGCACACTTTGTCTAATCCTCGCCGCTTCAGCCCAGAAATATTGAGCTTCAGATGTGTTGTTAACGTTGAGTAAAAAAGTTGCTCGCAGCTGTTCTAGGAACACATTCTGAAATCGCGTATATCTTTGCTTCTACACATAGCAATGTATTGTGCTTTGCTTTACACACTATTCTACCGTCAAGAGGAGAGAATTCATCAAGTTTAATAAGCACAAACACTGTATAAGTCGAATTTCAGCATTTTTGTGTGACCGGGAAAACCACAGTCACAAGCCGAGCTGCAGTTCCATAGAAATTTCAGTTTTACCGCTGAACTAAAAATGGGTAGAAAGTACTTTTTCTCCCTTCCTGTTAATGCCACAGACTTCCCCTTTACAGTGCACACTTTGTCTAATCCTCCCCGCTTCAGCCCAGAATTATTGAGCTTCAGATGTGTTGTTAACGTTGAGTAAAAAAGTTGCTCGCAGCTGTTCTAGGAACACATTCTGAAATCGCGTATATCTTTGCTTCTACACATAGCAATGTATTGTGCTTTGCTTTACACACTATTCTACCGTAAAGAGGAGAGAATTCATCAAGGTTAATAAGCACAAACACTGTATAAGTCGAATTTCAGCATTTTTGTGTGACCGGGAAAACCACAGTCACAAGACGAGCTGCAGTTCCATAGAAATTTCAGTTTTACCGCTGAACTAGAAATGGGTAGAAAGTACTTTTTCTCCCTTCCTGTTAATGCCACAGACTTCCCCTTTACAGTGCACACTTTGTCTAATCCTCCCCGCTTCAGCCCAGAAATATTGAGCTTCAGATGTGTTGTTAACGTTGAGTAAAAAAGTTGCTCGCAGCTGTTCTAGGAACACATTCTGAAATCGCGTATATCTTTGCTTCTACACATAGCAATGTATTGTGCTTTGCTTTACACACTATTCTACCGTCAAGAGGAGAGAATTCATCAAGTTTAATAAGCACAAACACTGTATAAGTCGAATTTCAGCATTTTTGTGTGACCGGGAAAACCACAGTCACAAGCCGAGCTGCAGTTCCATAGAAATTTCAGTTTTACCGCTGAACTAAAAATGGGTAGAAAGTACTTTTTCTCCCTTCCTGTTAATGCCACAGACTTCCCTTTACAGTGCACACTTTGTCTAATCCTCCCCGCTTCAGCCCAGAAATATTGAGCTTCAGATGTGTTGTTAACGTTGAGTAAAAAAGTTGCTCGCAGCTGTTCTAGGAACACATTCTGAAATCGCGTATATCTTTGCTTCTACACATAGCAATGTATTGTGCTTTGCTTTACACACTATTCTACCGTCAAGAGGAGAGAATTCATCAAGTTTAATAAGCACAAACACTGTATAAGTCGAATTTCAGCATTTTTGTGTGACCGGGAAAACCACAGTCACAAGACGAGCTGCAGTTCCATAGAATTTTCAGTTTTACCGCTGAACTAAAAATGGGTAGAAAGTACTTTTTCTCCCTTCCTGTTAATGCCACAGACTTCCCCTTTACAGTGCACACTTTGTCTAATCCTCCCCGCTTCAGCCCAGAAATATTGAGCTTCAGATGTGTTGTTAACGTTGAGTAAAAATGTTGCTCGCAGCTGTTCTAGGAACACATTCTGAAATCGCGTATATCTTTGCTTCTACACATAGCAATGTATTGTGCTTTGCTTTACACACTATTCTACCGTCAAGAGGAGAGAATTCATCAAGTTTAATAAGCACAAACACTGTATAAGTCGAATTTCAGCATTTTTGTGTGACCGGGAAAACCACAGTCACAAGCCGAGCTGCAGTTCCATAGAAATTTCAGTTTTACCGCTGAACTAAAAATGGGTAGAAAGTACTTTTTCTCCCTTCCTGTTAATGCCACAGACTTTCCCTTTACAGTGCACACTTTGTCTAATCCTCCCCGCTTCAGCCCAGAAATATTGAGCTTCAGATGTGTTGTTAACGTTGAGTAAAAAAGTTGCTCGCAGCTGTTCTAGGAACACATTCTGAAATCGCGTATATCTTTGCTTCTACACATAGCAATGTATTGTGCTTTGCTTTACACACTATTCTACCGTCAAGAGGAGAGAATTCATCAAGTTTAATAAGCACAAACACTGTATAAGTCGAATTTCAGCATTTTTGTGTGACCGGGAAAACCACAGTCACAAGCCGAGCTGCAGTTCCATAGAAATTTCAGTTTTACCGCTGAAATAAAAATGGGTAGAAAGTACTTTTTCTCCCTTCCTGTTAATGCCACAGACTTCCCCTTTACAGTGCACACTTTGTCTAATCCTCGCCGCTTCAGACCAGAAATATTGAGCTTCAGATGTGTTGTTAACGTTGAGTAAAAAAGTTGCTCGCAGCTGTTCTAGGAACACATTCTGAAATCGCGTATATCTTTGCTTCTACACATAGCAATGTATTGTGCTTTGCTTTACACACTATTCTACCGTCAAGAGGAGAGAATTCATCAAGTTTAATAAGCACAAACACTGTATAAGTCGAATTTCAGCATTTTTGTGTGACCGGGAAAACCACAGTCACAAGCCGAGCTGCAGTTCCATAGAAATTTCAGTTTTACCGCTGAACTAAAAATGGGTAGAAAGTACTTTTTCTCCCTTCCTGTTAATGCCACAGACTTCCCCTTTACAGTGCACACTTTGTCTAATCCTCCCCGCTTCAGCCCAGAAATATTGAGCTTCAGATGTGTTGTTAACGTTGAGTAAAAAAGTTGCTCGCAGCTGTTCTAGGAACACATTCTGAAATCGCGTATATCTTTGCTTCTACACATAGCAATGTATTGTGCTTTGCTTTACACACTATTCTACCGTCAAGAGGAGAGAATTTATCAAGTTTAATAAGCACAAACACTGTATAAGTCGAATTTCAGCATTTTTGTGTGACCGGGAAAACCACAGTCACAAGCCGAGCTGCAGTTCCATAGAAATTTCAGTTTTACCGCTGAACTAAAAATGGGTAGAAAGTACTTTTTCTCCCTTCCTGTTAATGCCACAGACTTCCCCTTTACAGTGCACACTTTGTCTAATCCTCCCCGCTTCAGCCCAGAAATATTGAGCTTCAGATGTGTTGTTAACGTTGAGTAAAAAAGTTGCTCGCAGCTGTTCTAGGAACACATTCTGAAATCGCGTATATCTTTGCTTCTACACATAGCAATGTATTGTGCTTTGCTTTACACACTATTCTACCGTCAAGAGGAGAGAATTCATCAAGTTTAATAAGCACAAACACTGTATAAGTCGAATTTCAGCATTTTTGTGTGACCGGGAAAACCACAGTCACAAGCCGAGCTGCAGTTCCATAGAAATTTCAGTTTTACCGCTGAACTAAAAATGGGTAGAAAGTACTTTTTCTCCCTTCCTGTTAATGCCACAGACTTCCCCTTTACAGTGCACACTTTGTCTAATCCTCCCCGCTTCAGCCCAGAAATATTGAGCTTCAGATGTGTTGTTAACGTTGAGTAAAAAAGTTGCTCGCAGCTGTTCTAGGAACACATTCTGAAATCGCGTATATCTTTGCTTCTACACATAGCAATGTATTGTGCTTTGCTTTACACACTATTCTACCGTCAAGAGGAGAGAATTCATCAAGTTTAATAAGCACAAACACTGTATAAGTCGAATTTCAGCATTTTTGTGTGACCGGGAAAACCACAGTCACAAGCCTGGCTGCAGTTCCATAGAAATTTCAGTTTTACCGCTGAAATAAAAATGGGTAGAAAGTACTTTTTCTCCCTTCCTGTTAATGCCACAGACTTCCCCTTTACAGTGCACACTTTGTCTAATCCTCGCCGCTTCAGCCCAGAAATATTGAGCTTCAGATGTGTTGTTAACGTTGAGTAAAAAAGTTGCTCGCAGCTGTTCTAGGAACACATTCTGAAATCGCGTATATCTTTGCTTCTACACATAGCAATGTATTGTGCTTTGCTTTACACACTATTCTACCGTCAAGAGGAGAGAATTCATCAAGTTTAATAAGCACAAACACTGTATAAGTCGAATTTCAGCATTTTTGTGTGACCGGGAAAACCACAGTCACAAGCCGAGCTGCAGTTCCATAGAAATTTCAGTTTTACCGCTGAACTAAAAATGGGTAGAAAGTACTTTTTCTCCCTTCCTGTTAATGCCACAGACTTCCCCTTTACAGTGCACACTTTGTCTAATCCTCCCCGCTTCAGCCCAGAATTATTGAGCTTCAGATGTGTTGTTAACGTTGAGTAAAAAAGTTGCTCGCAGCTGTTCTAGGAACACATTCTGAAATCGCGTATATCTTTGCTTCTACACATAGCAATGTATTGTGCTTTGCTTTACACACTATTCTACCGTAAAGAGGAGAGAATTCATCAAGGTTAATAAGCACAAACACTGTATAAGTCGAATTTCAGCATTTTTGTGTGACCGGGAAAACCACAGTCACAAGACGAGCTGCAGTTCCATAGAAATTTCAGTTTTACCGCTGAACTAGAAATGGGTAGAAAGTACTTTTTCTCCCTTCCTGTTAATGCCACAGACTTCCCCTTTACAGTGCACACTTTGTCTAATCCTCCCCGCTTCAGCCCAGAAATATTGAGCTTCAGATGTGTTGTTAACGTTGAGTAAAAAAGTTGCTCGCAGCTGTTCTAGGAACACATTCTGAAATCGCGTATATCTTTGCTTCTACACATAGCAATGTATTGTGCTTTGCTTTACACACTATTCTACCGTCAAGAGGAGAGAATTCATCAAGTTTAATAAGCACAAACACTGTATAAGTCGAATTTCAGCATTTTTGTGTGACCGGGAAAACCACAGTCACAAGCCGAGCTGCAGTTCCATAGAAATTTCAGTTTTACCGCTGAACTAAAAATGGGTAGAAAGTACTTTTTCTCCCTTCCTGTTAATGCCACAGACTTCCCTTTACAGTGCACACTTTGTCTAATCCTCCCCGCTTCAGCCCAGAAATATTGAGCTTCAGATGTGTTGTTAACGTTGAGTAAAAAAGTTGCTCGCAGCTGTTCTAGGAACACATTCTGAAATCGCGTATATCTTTGCTTCTACACATAGCAATGTATTGTGCTTTGCTTTACACACTATTCTACCGTCAAGAGGAGAGAATTCATCAAGTTTAATAAGCACAAACACTGTATAAGTCGAATTTCAGCATTTTTGTGTGACCGGGAAAACCACAGTCACAAGACGAGCTGCAGTTCCATAGAATTTTCAGTTTTACCGCTGAACTAAAAATGGGTAGAAAGTACTTTTTCTCCCTTCCTGTTAATGCCACAGACTTCCCCTTTACAGTGCACACTTTGTCTAATCCTCCCCGCTTCAGCCCAGAAATATTGAGCTTCAGATGTGTTGTTAACGTTGAGTAAAAATGTTGCTCGCAGCTGTTCTAGGAACACATTCTGAAATCGCGTATATCTTTGCTTCTACACATAGCAATGTATTGTGCTTTGCTTTACACACTATTCTACCGTCAAGAGGAGAGAATTCATCAAGTTTAATAAGCACAAACACTGTATAAGTCGAATTTCAGCATTTTTGTGTGACCGGGAAAACCACAGTCACAAGCCGAGCTGCAGTTCCATAGAAATTTCAGTTTTACCGCTGAACTAAAAATGGGTAGAAAGTACTTTTTCTCCCTTCCTGTTAATGCCACAGACTTTCCCTTTACAGTGCACACTTTGTCTAATCCTCCCCGCTTCAGCCCAGAAATATTGAGCTTCAGATGTGTTGTTAACGTTGAGTAAAAAAGTTGCTCGCAGCTGTTCTAGGAACACATTCTGAAATCGCGTATATCTTTGCTTCTACACATAGCAATGTATTGTGCTTTGCTTTACACACTATTCTACCGTCAAGAGGAGAGAATTCATCAAGTTTAATAAGCACAAACACTGTATAAGTCGAATTTCAGCATTTTTGTGTGACCGGGAAAACCACAGTCACAAGCCGAGCTGCAGTTCCATAGAAATTTCAGTTTTACCGCTGAAATAAAAATGGGTAGAAAGTACTTTTTCTCCCTTCCTGTTAATGCCACAGACTTCCCCTTTACAGTGCACACTTTGTCTAATCCTCGCCGCTTCAGACCAGAAATATTGAGCTTCAGATGTGTTGTTAACGTTGAGTAAAAAAGTTGCTCGCAGCTGTTCTAGGAACACATTCTGAAATCGCGTATATCTTTGCTTCTACACATAGCAATGTATTGTGCTTTGCTTTACACACTATTCTACCGTCAAGAGGAGAGAATTCATCAAGTTTAATAAGCACAAACACTGTATAAGTCGAATTTCAGCATTTTTGTGTGACCGGGAAAACCACAGTCACAAGCCGAGCTGCAGTTCCATAGAAATTTCAGTTTTACCGCTGAACTAAAAATGGGTAGAAAGTACTTTTTCTCCCTTCCTGTTAATGCCACAGACTTCCCCTTTACAGTGCACACTTTGTCTAATCCTCCCCGCTTCAGCCCAGAAATATTGAGCTTCAGATGTGTTGTTAACGTTGAGTAAAAAAGTTGCTCGCAGCTGTTCTAGGAACACATTCTGAAATCGCGTATATCTTTGCTTCTACACATAGCAATGTATTGTGCTTTGCTTTACACACTATTCTACCGTCAAGAGGAGAGAATTCATCAAGTTTAATAAGCACAAACACTGTATAAGTCGAATTTCAGCATTTTTGTGTGACCGGGAAAACCACAGTAACAAGCCGAGCTGCAGTTCCATAGAAATTTCAGTTTTACCGCTGAACTAAAAATGGGTAGAAAGTACTTTTTCTCCCTTCCTGTTAATGCCACAGACTTCCCCTTTACAGTGCACACTTTGTCTAATCCTCCCCGCTTCAGCCCAGAAATATTGAGCTTCAGATGTGTTGTTAACGTTGAGTAAAAAAGTTGCTCGCAGCTGTTCTAGGAACACATTCTGAAATCGCGTATATCTTTGCTTCTACACATAGCAATGTATTGTGCTTTGCTTTACACACTATTCTACCGTCAAGAGGAGAGAATTCATCAAGTTTAATAAGCACAAACACTGTATAAGTCGAATTTCAGCATTTTTGTGTGACCGGGAAAACCACAGTCACAAGCCGAGCTGCAGTTCCATAGAAATTTCAGTTTTACTGCTGAACTAAAAATGGGTAGAAAGTACTTTTTCTCCCTTCCTGTTAATGCCACAGACTTCCCCTTTACAGTGCACACTTTGTCTAATCCTCCCCGCTTCAGCCCAGAATTATTGAGCTTCAGATGTTTTGTTAACGTTGAGTAAAAAAGTTGCTCGCAGCTGTTCTAGGAACACATTCTGAAATCGCGTATATCTTTGCTTCTACACATAGCAATGTATTGTGCTTTGCTTTACACACTATTCTACCGTCAAGAGGAGAGAATTCATCAAGGTTAATAAGCACAAACACTGTATAAGTCGAATTTCAGCATTTTTGTGTGACCGGGAAAACCACAGTCACAAGCCGAGCTGCAGTTCCATAGAAATTTCAGTTTTACCGCTGAACTAAAAATGGGTAGAAAGTACTTTTTCTCCCTTCCTGTTAATGCCACAGACTTCCCCTTTACAGTGCACACTTTGTCTAATACTCGCCGCTTCAGACCAGAAATATTGAGCTTCAGATGTGTTGTTAACGTTGAGTAAAAAAGTTGCTCGCAGCTGTTCTAGGAACACATTCTGAAATCGCGTATATCTTTGCTTCTACACATAGCAATGTATTGTGCTTTGCTTTACACACTATTCTACCGTCAAGAGGAGAGAATTCATCAAGTTTAATAAGCACAAACACTGTATAAGTCGAATTTCAGCATTTTTGTGTGACCGGGAAAACCACAGTCACAAGCCGAGCTGCAGTTCCATAGAATTTTCAGTTTTACCGCTGAACTAAAAATGGGTAGAAAGTACTTTTTCTCCCTTCCTGTTAATGCCACAGACTTCCCCTTTACAGTGCACACTTTGTCTAATCCTCCCCGCTTCAGCCCAGAAATATTGAGCTTCAGATGTGTTGTTAACGTTGAGTAAAAAAGTTGCTCGCAGCTGTTCTAGGAACACATTCTGAAATCGCGTATATCTTTGCTTCTACACATAGCAATGTATTGTGCTTTGCTTTACACACTATTCTACCGTCAAGAGGAGAGAATTCATCAAGTTTAATAAGCACAAACACTGTATAAGTCGAATTTCAGCATTTTTGTGTGACCGGGAAAACCACAGTCACAAGACGAGCTGCAGTTCCATAGAATTTTCAGTTTTACCGCTGAACTAAAAATGGGTAGAAAGTACTTATTCTCCCTTCCTGTTAATGCCACAGACTTCCCCTTTACAGTGCACACTTTGTCTAATCCTCCCCGTTTCAGCCCAGAAATATTGAGCTTCAGATGTGTTGTTAACGTTGAGTAAAAAAGTTGCTCGCAGCTGTTCTAGGAACACATTATGAAATCGCGTATATCTTTGCTTCTACACATAGCAATGTATTGTGCTTTGCTTTACACACTATTCTACCGTCAAGAGGAGAGAATTCATCAAGTTTAATAAGCACAAACACTGTATAAGTCGAATTTCAGCATTTTTGTGTGACCGGGAAAACCACAGTCACAAGCCGAGCTGCAGTTCCATAGAAATTTCAGTTTTACCGCTGAACTAAAAATGGGTAGAAAGTACTTTTTCTCCCTTCCTGTTAATGCCACAGACTTCCCCTTTACAGTGCACACTTTGTCTAATCCTCCCCGCTTCAGCCCAGAAATATTGAGCTTCAGATGTGTTGTTAACGTTGAGTAAAAAAGTTGCTCGCAGCTGTTCTAGGAACACATTCTGAAATCGCGTATATCTTTGCTTCTACACATAGCAATGTATTGTGCTTTGCTTTACACACTATTCTACCGTCAAGAGGAGAGAATTCATCAAGTTTAATAAGCACAAACACTGTATAAGTCGAATTTCAGCATTTTTGTGTGACCGGGAAAACCACAGTCACAAGCCGAGCTGCAGTTCCATAGAAATTTCAGTTTTACCGTTGAAATAAAAATGGGTAGAAAGTAATTTTTCTCCCTTCCTGTTAATGCCACAGACTTCCCCTTTACAGTGCACACTTTGTCTATTCCTCGCCGCTTCAGACCAGAAATATTGAGCTTCAGATGTGTTGTTAACGTTGAGTAAAAAAGTTGCTCGCAGCTGTTCTAGGAACACATTCTGAAATCGCGTATATCTTTGCTTCTACACATAGCAATGTATTGTGCTTTGCTTTACACACTATTCTACCGTCAAGAGGAGAGAATTCATCAAGTTTAATAAGCACAAACACTGTATAAGTCGAATTTCAGCATTTTTGTGTGACCGGGAAAACCACAGTAACAAGCCGAGCTGCAGTTCCATAGAAATTTCAGTTTTACCGCTGAACTAAAAATGGGTAGAAAGTACTTTTTCTCCCTTCCTGTTAATGCCACAGACTTCCCCTTTACAGTGCAGACTTTGTCTAATCCTCCCCGCTTCAGCCCAGAAATATTGAGCTTCAGATGTGTTGTTAACGTTGAGTAAAAAAGTTGCTCGCAGCTGTTCTAGGAACACATTCTGAAATCGCGTATATCTTTGCTTCTACACATAGCAATGTATTGTGCTTTGCTTTACACACTATTCTACCGTCAAGAGGAGAGAATTCATCAAGTTTAATAAGCACAAACACTGTATAAGTCGAATTTCAGCATTTTTGTGTGACCGGGAAAACCACAGTCACAAGCCGAGCTGCAGTTCCATAGAATTTTCAGTTTTACCGCTGAACTAAAAATGGGTAGAAAGTACTTTTTCTCCCTTCCTGTTAATGCCACAGACTTCCCCTTTACAGTGCACACTTTGTCTAATCCTCCCCGCTTCAGCCCAGAATTATTGAGCTTCAGATGTGTTGTTAACGTTGAGTAAAAAAGTTGCTCGCAGCTGTTCTAGGAACACATTCTGAAATCGCGTATATCTTTGCTTCTACACATAGCAATGTATTGTGCTTTGCTTTACACACTATTCTACCGTCAAGAGGAGAGAATTCATCAAGGTTAATAAGCACAAACACTGTATAAGTCGAATTTCAGCATTTTTGTGTGACCGGGAAAACCACAGTCACAAGCCGAGCTGCAGTTCCATAGAAATTTCAGTTTTACCGCTGAACTAAAAATGGGTAGAAAGTACTTTTTCTCCCTTCCTGTTAATGCCACAGACTTCCCCTTTACAGTGCACACTTTGTCTAATCCTCGCCGCTTCAGACCAGAAATATTGAGCTTCAGATGTGTTGTTAACGTTGAGTAAAAAAGTTGCTCGCAGCTGTTCTAGGAACACATTCTGAAATCGCGTATATCTTTGCTTCTACACATAGCAATGTATTGTGCTTTGCTTTACACACTATTCTACCGTCAAGAGGAGAGAATTCATCAAGTTTAATAAGCACAAACACTGTATAAGTCGAATTTCAGCATTTTTGTGTGACCGGGAAAACCACAGTCACAAGCCGAGCTGCAGTTCCATAGAAATTTCAGTTTTACCGCTGAACTAAAAATGGGTAGAAAGTACTTTTTCTCCCTTCCTGTTAATGCCACAGACTTCCCCTTTACAGTGCACACTTTGTCTAATCCTCCCCGATTCAGCCCAGAAATATTGAGCTTCAGATGTGTTGTTAACGTTGAGTAAAAAAGTTGCTCGCAGCTGTTCTAGGAACACATTCTGAAATCGCGTATATCTTTGCTTCTACACATAGCAATGTATTGTGCTTTGCTTTACACACTATTCTACCGTCAAGAGGAGAGAATTCATCAAGTTTAATAAGCACAAACACTGTATAAGTCGAATTTCAGCATTTTTGTGTGACCGGGAAAACCACAGTCACAAGACGAGCTGCAGTTCCATAGAATTTTCAGTTTTACCGCTGAACTAAAAATGGGTAGAAAGTACTTTTTCTCCCTTCCTGTTAATGCCACAGACTTCCCCTTTACAGTGCACACTTTGTCTAATCCTCCCCGCTTCAGCCCAGAAATATTGAGCTTCAGATGTGTTGTTAACGTTGAGTAAAAAAGTTGCTCGCAGCTGTTCTAGGAACACATTCTGAAATCGCGTATATCTTTGCTTCTACACATAGCAATGTATTGTGCTTTGCTTTACACACTATTCTACCGTCAAGAGGAGAGAATTCATCAAGTTTAATAAGCACAAACACTGTATAAGTCGAATTTCAGCATTTTTGTGTGACCGGGAAAACCACAGTCACAAGACGAGCTGCAGTTCCATAGAATTTTCAGTTTTACCGCTGAACTAAATATGGGTAGAAAGTACTTATTCTCCCTTCCTGTTAATGCCACAGACTTCCCCTTTACAGTGCACACTTTGTCTAATCCTCCCCGTTTCAGCCCAGAAATATTGAGCTTCAGATGTGTTGTTAACGTTGAGTAAAAAAGTTGCTCGCAGCTGTTCTAGGAACACATTATGAAATCGCGTATATCTTTGCTTCTACACATAGCAATGTATTGTGCTTTGCTTTACACACTATTCTACCGTCAAGAGGAGAGAATTCATCAAGGTTAATAAGCACAAACACTGTATAAGTCGAATTTCAGCATTTTTGTGTGACCGGGAAAACCACAGTCACAAGCCGAGCTGCAGTTCCATAGAAATTTCAGTTTTACCGCTGAACTAAAAATGGGTAGAAAGTACTTTTTCTCCCTTCCTGTTAATGCCACAGACTTCCCCTTTACAGTGCACACTTTGTCTAATCCTCGCCGCTTCAGACCAGAAATATTGAGCTTCAGATGTGTTGTTAACGTTGAGTAAAAAAGTTGCTCGCAGCTGTTCTAGGAACACATTCTGAAATCGCGTATATCTTTGCTTCTACACATAGCAATGTATTGTGCTTTGCTTTACACACTATTCTACCGTCAAGAGGAGAGAATTCATCAAGTTTAATAAGCACAAACACTGTATAAGTCGAATTTCAGCATTTTTGTGTGACCGGGAAAACCACAGTCACAAGCCGAGCTGCAGTTCCATAGAAATTTCAGTTTTACCGCTGAACTAAAAATGGGTAGAAAGTACTTTTTCTCCCTTCCTGTTAATGCCACAGACTTCCCCTTTACAGTGCACACTTTGTCTAATCCTCCCCGCTTCAGCCCAGAAATATTGAGCTTCAGATGTGTTGTTAACGTTGAGTAAAAAAGTTGCTCGCAGCTGTTCTAGGAACACATTCTGAAATCGCGTATATCTTTGCTTCTACACATAGCAATGTATTGTGCTTTGCTTTACACACTATTCTACCGTCAAGAGGAGAGAATTCATCAAGTTTAATAAGCACAAACACTGTATAAGTCGAATTTCAGCATTTTTGTGTGACCGGGAAAACCACAGTCACAAGCCGAGCTGCAGTTCCATAGAAATTTCAGTTTTACCGCTGAACTAAAAATGGGTAGAAAGTACTTTTTCTCCCTTCCTGTTAATGCCACAGACTTCCCTTTACAGTGCACACTTTGTCTAATCCTCCCCGCTTCAGCCCAGAAATATTGAGCTTCAGATGTGTTGTTAACGTTGAGTAAAAAAGTTGCTCGCAGCTGTTCTAGGAACACATTCTGAAATCGCGTATATCTTTGCTTCTACACATAGCAATGTATTGTGCTTTGCTTTACACACTATTCTACCGTCAAGAGGAGAGAATTCATCAAGTTTAATAAGCACAAACACTGTATAAGTCGAATTTCAGCATTTTTGTGTGACCGGGAAAACCACAGTCACAAGACGAGCTGCAGTTCCATAGAATTTTCAGTTTTACCGCTGAACTAAAAATGGGTAGAAAGTACTTTTTCTCCCTTCCTGTTAATGCCACAGACTTCCCCTTTACAGTGCACACTTTGTCTAATCCTCCCCGCTTCAGCCCAGAAATATTGAGCTTCAGATGTGTTGTTAACGTTGAGTAAAAATGTTGCTCGCAGCTGTTCTAGGAACACATTCTGAAATCGCGTATATCTTTGCTTCTACACATAGCAATGTATTGTGCTTTGCTTTACACACTATTCTACCGTCAAGAGGAGAGAATTCATCAAGTTTAATAAGCACAAACACTGTATAAGTCGAATTTCAGCATTTTTGTGTGACCGGGAAAACCACAGTCACAAGCCGAGCTGCAGTTCCATAGAAATTTCAGTTTTACCGCTGAACTAAAAATGGGTAGAAAGTACTTTTTCTCCCTTCCTGTTAATGCCACAGACTTTCCCTTTACAGTGCACACTTTGTCTAATCCTCCCCGCTTCAGCCCAGAAATATTGAGCTTCAGATGTGTTGTTAACGTTGAGTAAAAAAGTTGCTCGCAGCTGTTCTAGGAACACATTCTGAAATCGCGTATATCTTTGCTTCTACACATAGCAATGTATTGTGCTTTGCTTTACACACTATTCTACCGTCAAGAGGAGAGAATTCATCAAGTTTAATAAGCACAAACACTGTATAAGTCGAATTTCAGCATTTTTGTGTGACCGGGAAAACCACAGTCACAAGCCGAGCTGCAGTTCCATAGAAATTTCAGTTTTACCGCTGAAATAAAAATGGGTAGAAAGTACTTTTTCTCCCTTCCTGTTAATGCCACAGACTTCCCCTTTACAGTGCACACTTTGTCTAATCCTCGCCGCTTCAGACCAGAAATATTGAGCTTCAGATGTGTTGTTAACGTTGAGTAAAAAAGTTGCTCGCAGCTGTTCTAGGAACACATTCTGAAATCGCGTATATCTTTGCTTCTACACATAGCAATGTATTGTGCTTTGCTTTACACACTATTCTACCGTCAAGAGGAGAGAATTCATCAAGTTTAATAAGCACAAACACTGTATAAGTCGAATTTCAGCATTTTTGTGTGACCGGGAAAACCACAGTCACAAGCCGAGCTGCAGTTCCATAGAAATTTCAGTTTTACCGCTGAACTAAAAATGGGTAGAAAGTACTTTTTCTCCCTTCCTGTTAATGCCACAGACTTCCCCTTTACAGTGCACACTTTGTCTAATCCTCCCCGCTTCAGCCCAGAAATATTGAGCTTCAGATGTGTTGTTAACGTTGAGTAAAAAAGTTGCTCGCAGCTGTTCTAGGAACACATTCTGAAATCGCGTATATCTTTGCTTCTACACATAGCAATGTATTGTGCTTTGCTTTACACACTATTCTACCGTCAAGAGGAGAGAATTCATCAAGTTTAATAAGCACAAACACTGTATAAGTCGAATTTCAGCATTTTTGTGTGACCGGGAAAACCACAGTAACAAGCCGAGCTGCAGTTCCATAGAAATTTCAGTTTTACCGCTGAACTAAAAATGGGTAGAAAGTACTTTTTCTCCCTTCCTGTTAATGCCACAGACTTCCCCTTTACAGTGCACACTTTGTCTAATCCTCCCCGCTTCAGCCCAGAAATATTGAGCTTCAGATGTGTTGTTAACGTTGAGTAAAAAAGTTGCTCGCAGCTGTTCTAGGAACACATTCTGAAATCGCGTATATCTTTGCTTCTACACATAGCAATGTATTGTGCTTTGCTTTACACACTATTCTACCGTCAAGAGGAGAGAATTCATCAAGTTTAATAAGCACAAACACTGTATAAGTCGAATTTCAGCATTTTTGTGTGACCGGGAAAACCACAGTCACAAGCCGAGCTGCAGTTCCATAGAAATTTCAGTTTTACTGCTGAACTAAAAATGGGTAGAAAGTACTTTTTCTCCCTTCCTGTTAATGCCACAGACTTCCCCTTTACAGTGCACACTTTGTCTAATCCTCCCCGCTTCAGCCCAGAATTATTGAGCTTCAGATGTTTTGTTAACGTTGAGTAAAAAAGTTGCTCGCAGCTGTTCTAGGAACACATTCTGAAATCGCGTATATCTTTGCTTCTACACATAGCAATGTATTGTGCTTTGCTTTACACACTATTCTACCGTCAAGAGGAGAGAATTCATCAAGGTTAATAAGCACAAACACTGTATAAGTCGAATTTCAGCATTTTTGTGTGACCGGGAAAACCACAGTCACAAGCCGAGCTGCAGTTCCATAGAAATTTCAGTTTTACCGCTGAACTAAAAATGGGTAGAAAGTACTTTTTCTCCCTTCCTGTTAATGCCACAGACTTCCCCTTTACAGTGCACACTTTGTCTAATACTCGCCGCTTCAGACCAGAAATATTGAGCTTCAGATGTGTTGTTAACGTTGAGTAAAAAAGTTGCTCGCAGCTGTTCTAGGAACACATTCTGAAATCGCTATATCTTTGCTTCTACACATAGCAATGTATTGTGCTTTGCTTTACACACTATTCTACCGTCAAGAGGAGAGAATTCATCAAGTTTAATAAGCACAAACACTGTATAAGTCGAATTTCAGCATTTTTGTGTGACCGGGAAAACCACAGTCACAAGCCGAGCTGCAGTTCCATAGAATTTTCAGTTTTACCGCTGAACTAAAAATGGGTAGAAAGTACTTTTTCTCCCTTCCTGTTAATGCCACAGACTTCCCCTTTACAGTGCACACTTTGTCTAATCCTCCCCGCTTCAGCCCAGAAATATTGAGCTTCAGATGTGTTGTTAACGTTGAGTAAAAAAGTTGCTCGCAGCTGTTCTAGGAACACATTCTGAAATCGCGTATATCTTTGCTTCTACACATAGCAATGTATTGTGCTTTGCTTTACACACTATTCTACCGTCAAGAGGAGAGAATTCATCAAGTTTAATAAGCACAAACACTGTATAAGTCGAATTTCAGCATTTTTGTGTGACCGGGAAAACCACAGTCACAAGACGAGCTGCAGTTCCATAGAATTTTCAGTTTTACCGCTGAACTAAAAATGGGTAGAAAGTACTTATTCTCCCTTCCTGTTAATGCCACAGACTTCCCCTTTACAGTGCACACTTTGTCTAATCCTCCCCGTTTCAGCCCAGAAATATTGAGCTTCAGATGTGTTGTTAACGTTGAGTAAAAAAGTTGCTCGCAGCTGTTCTAGGAACACATTATGAAATCGCGTATATCTTTGCTTCTACACATAGCAATGTATTGTGCTTTGCTTTACACACTATTCTACCGTCAAGAGGAGAGAATTCATCAAGTTTAATAAGCACAAACACTGTATAAGTCGAATTTCAGCATTTTTGTGTGACCGGGAAAACCACAGTCACAAGCCGAGCTGCAGTTCCATAGAAATTTCAGTTTTACCGCTGAACTAAAAATGGGTAGAAAGTACTTTTTCTCCCTTCCTGTTAATGCCACAGACTTCCCCTTTACAGTGCACACTTTGTCTAATCCTCCCCGCTTCAGCCCAGAAATATTGAGCTTCAGATGTGTTGTTAACGTTGAGTAAAAAAGTTGCTCGCAGCTGTTCTAGGAACACATTCTGAAATCGCGTATATCTTTGCTTCTACACATAGCAATGTATTGTGCTTTGCTTTACACACTATTCTACCGTCAAGAGGAGAGAATTCATCAAGTTTAATAAGCACAAACACTGTATAAGTCGAATTTCAGCATTTTTGTGTGACCGGGAAAACCACAGTCACAAGCCGAGCTGCAGTTCCATAGAAATTTCAGTTTTACCGCTGAAATAAAAATGGGTAGAAAGTACTTTTTCTCCCTTCCTGTTAATGCCACAGACTTCCCCTTTACAGTGCACACTTTGTCTAATCCTCGCCGCTTCAGACCAGAAATATTGAGCTTCAGATGTGTTGTTAACGTTGAGTAAAAAAGTTGCTCGCAGCTGTTCTAGGAACACATTCTGAAATCGCGTATATCTTTGCTTCTACACATAGCAATGTATTGTGCTTTGCTTTACACACTATTCTACCGTCAAGAGGAGAGAATTCATCAAGTTTAATAAGCACAAACACTGTATAAGTCGAATTTCAGCATTTTTGTGTGACCGGGAAAACCACAGTAACAAGCCGAGCTGCAGTTCCATAGAAATTTCAGTTTTACCGCTGAACTAAAAATGGGTAGAAAGTACTTTTTCTCCCTTCCTGTTAATGCCACAGACTTCCCCTTTACAGTGCAGACTTTGTCTAATCCTCCCCGCTTCAGCCCAGAAATATTGAGCTTCAGATGTGTTGTTAACGTTGAGTAAAAAAGTTGCTCGCAGCTGTTCTAGGAACACATTCTGAAATCGCGTATATCTTTGCTTCTACACATAGCAATGTATTGTGCTTTGCTTTACACACTATTCTACCGTCAAGAGGAGAGAATTCATCAAGTTTAATAAGCACAAACACTGTATAAGTCGAATTTCAGCATTTTTGTGTGACCGGGAAAACCACAGTCACAAGCCGAGCTGCAGTTCCATAGAATTTTCAGTTTTACCGCTGAACTAAAAATGGGTAGAAAGTACTTTTTCTCCCTTCCTGTTAATGCCACAGACTTCCCCTTTACAGTGCACACTTTGTCTAATCCTCCCCGCTTCAGCCCAGAATTATTGAGCTTCAGATGTGTTGTTAACGTTGAGTAAAAAAGTTGCTCGCAGCTGTTCTAGGAACACATTCTGAAATCGCGTATATCTTTGCTTCTACACATAGCAATGTATTGTGCTTTGCTTTACACACTATTCTACCGTCAAGAGGAGAGAATTCATCAAGTTTAATAAGCACAAACACTGTATAAGTCGAATTTCAGCATTTTTGTGTGACCGGGAAAACCACAGTCACAAGCCGAGCTGCAGTTCCATAGAATTTTCAGTTTTACCGCTGAACTAAAAATGGGTAGAAAGTACTTTTTCTCCCTTCCTGTTAATGCCACAGACTTCCCCTTTACAGTGCACACTTTGTCTAATCCTCCCCGCTTCAGCCCAGAATTATTGAGCTTCAGATGTGTTGTTAACGTTGAGTAAAAAAGTTGCTCGCAGCTGTTCTAGGAACACATTCTGAAATCGCGTATATCTTTGCTTCTACACATAGCAATGTATTGTGCTTTGCTTTACACACTATTCTACCGTCAAGAGGAGAGAATTCATCAAGGTTAATAAGCACAAACACTGTATAAGTCGAATTTCAGCATTTTTGTGTGACCGGGAAAACCACAGTCACAAGCCGAGCTGCAGTTCCATAGAAATTTCAGTTTTACCGCTGAACTAAAAATGGGTAGAAAGTACTTTTTCTCCCTTCCTGTTAATGCCACAGACTTCCCCTTTACAGTGCACACTTTGTCTAATCCTCGCCGCTTCAGACCAGAAATATTGAGCTTCAGATGTGTTGTTAACGTTGAGTAAAAAAGTTGCTCGCAGCTGTTCTAGGAACACATTCTGAAATCGCGTATATCTTTGCTTCTACACATAGCAATGTATTGTGCTTTGCTTTACACACTATTCTACCGTCAAGAGGAGAGAATTCATCAAGTTTAATAAGCACAAACACTGTATAAGTCGAATTTCAGCATTTTTGTGTGACCGGGAAAACCACAGTCACAAGCCGAGCTGCAGTTCCATAGAAATTTCAGTTTTACCGCTGAACTAAAAATGGGTAGAAAGTACTTTTTCTCCCTTCCTGTTAATGCCACAGACTTCCCCTTTACAGTGCACACTTTGTCTAATCCTCCCCGCTTCAGCCCAGAAATATTGAGCTTCAGATGTGTTGTTAACGTTGAGTAAAAAAGTTGCTCGCAGCTGTTCTAGGAACACATTCTGAAATCGCGTATATCTTTGCTTCTACACATAGCAATGTATTGTGCTTTGCTTTACACACTATTCTACCGTCAAGAGGAGAGAATTCATCAAGTTTAATAAGCACAAACACTGTATAAGTCGAATTTCAGCATTTTTGTGTGACCGGGAAAACCACAGTCACAAGACGAGCTGCAGTTCCATAGAATTTTCAGTTTTACCGCTGAACTAAAAATGGGTAGAAAGTACTTTTTCTCCCTTCCTGTTAATGCCACAGACTTCCCCTTTACAGTGCACACTTTGTCTAATCCTCCCCGCTTCAGCCCAGAAATATTGAGCTTCAGATGTGTTGTTAACGTTGAGTAAAAAAGTTGCTCGCAGCTGTTCTAGGAACACATTCTGAAATCGCGTATATCTTTGCTTCTACACATAGCAATGTATTGTGCTTTGCTTTACACACTATTCTACCGTCAAGAGGAGAGAATTCATCAAGTTTAATAAGCACAAACACTGTATAAGTCGAATTTCAGCATTTTTGTGTGACCGGGAAAACCACAGTCACAAGACGAGCTGCAGTTCCATAGAATTTTCAGTTTTACCGCTGAACTAAAAATGGGTAGAAAGTACTTATTCTCCCTTCCTGTTAATGCCACAGACTTCCCCTTTACAGTGCACACTTTGTCTAATCCTCCCCGTTTCAGCCCAGAAATATTGAGCTTCAGATGTGTTGTTAACGTTGAGTAAAAAAGTTGCTCGCAGCTGTTCTAGGAACACATTATGAAATCGCGTATATCTTTGCTTCTACACATAGCAATGTATTGTGCTTTGCTTTACACACTATTCTACCGTCAAGAGGAGAGAATTCATCAAGGTTAATAAGCACAAACACTGTATAAGTCGAATTTCAGCATTTTTGTGTGACCGGGAAAACCACAGTCACAAGCCGAGCTGCAGTTCCATAGAAATTTCAGTTTTACCGCTGAACTAAAAATGGGTAGAAAGTACTTTTTCTCCCTTCCTGTTAATGCCACAGACTTCCCCTTTACAGTGCACACTTTGTCTAATCCTCGCCGCTTCAGACCAGAAATATTGAGCTTCAGATGTGTTGTTAACGTTGAGTAAAAAAGTTGCTCGCAGCTGTTCTAGGAACACATTCTGAAATCGCGTATATCTTTGCTTCTACACATAGCAATGTATTGTGCTTTGCTTTACACACTATTCTACCGTCAAGAGGAGAGAATTCATCAAGTTTAATAAGCACAAACACTGTATAAGTCGAATTTCAGCATTTTTGTGTGACCGGGAAAACCACAGTCACAAGCCGAGCTGCAGTTCCATAGAAATTTCAGTTTTACCGCTGAACTAAAAATGGGTAGAAAGTACTTTTTCTCCCTTCCTGTTAATGCCACAGACTTCCCCTTTACAGTGCACACTTTGTCTAATCCTCCCCGCTTCAGCCCAGAAATATTGAGCTTCAGATGTGTTGTTAACGTTGAGTAAAAAAGTTGCTCGCAGCTGTTCTAGGAACACATTCTGAAATCGCGTATATCTTTGCTTCTACACATAGCAATGTATTGTGCTTTGCTTTACACACTATTCTACCGTCAAGAGGAGAGAATTCATCAAGTTTAATAAGCACAAACACTGTATAAGTCGAATTTCAGCATTTTTGTGTGACCGGGAAAACCACAGTCACAAGCCGAGCTGCAGTTCCATAGAAATTTCAGTTTTACCGCTGAACTAAAAATGGGTAGAAAGTACTTTTTCTCCCTTCCTGTTAATGCCACAGACTTCCCCTTTACAGTGCACACTTTGTCTAATCCTCGCCGCTTCAGACCAGAAATATTGAGCTTCAGATGTGTTGTTAACGTTGAGTAAAAAAGTTGCTCGCAGCTGTTCTAGGAACACATTCTGAAATCGCGTATATCTTTGCTTCTACACATAGCAATGTATTGTGCTTTGCTTTACACACTATTCTACCGTCAAGAGGAGAGAATTCATCAAGTTTAATAAGCACAAACACTGTATAAGTCGAATTTCAGCATTTTTGTGTGACCGGGAAAACCACAGTCACAAGCCGAGCTGCAGTTCCATAGAAATTTCAGTTTTACCGCTGAACTAAAAATGGGTAGAAAGTACTTTTTCTCCCTTCCTGTTAATGCCACAGACTTCCCCTTTACAGTGCACACTTTGTCTAATCCTCCCCGCTTCAGCCCAGAAATATTGAGCTTCAGATGTGTTGTTAACGTTGAGTAAAAAAGTTGCTCGCAGCTGTTCTAGGAACACATTCTGAAATCGCGTATATCTTTGCTTCTACACATAGCAATGTATTGTGCTTTGCTTTACACACTATTCTACCGTCAAGAGGAGAGAATTCATCAAGTTTAATAAGCACAAACACTGTATAAGTCGAATTTCAGCATTTTTGTGTGACCGGGAAAACCACAGTCACAAGACGAGCTGCAGTTCCATAGAATTTTCAGTTTTACCGCTGAACTAAAAATGGGTAGAAAGTACTTTTTCTCCCTTCCTGTTAATGCCACAGACTTCCCCTTTACAGTGCACACTTTGTCTAATCCTCCCCGTTTCAGCCCAGAAATATTGAGCTTCAGATGTGTTGTTAACGTTGAGTAAAAAAGTTGCTCGCAGCTGTTCTAGGAACACATTCTGAAATCGCGTATATCTTTGCTTCTACACATAGCAATGTATTGTGCTTTGCTTTACACACTATTCTACCGTCAAGAGGAGAGAATTCATCAAGTTTAATAAGCACAAACACTGTATAAGTCGAATTTCAGCATTTTTGTGTGACCGGGAAAACCACAGTCACAAGCCGAGCTGCAGTTCCATAGAATTTTCAGTTTTACCGCTGAACTAAAAATGGGTAGAAAGTACTTTTTCTCCCTTCCTGTTAATGCCACAGACTTCCCCTTTACAGTGCACACTTTGTCTAATCCTCCCCGCTTCAGCCCAGAAATATTGAGCTTCAGATGTGTTGTTAACGTTGAGTAAAAAAGTTGCTCGCAGCTGTTCTAGGAACACATTCTGAAATCGCGTATATCTTTGCTTCTACACATAGCAATGTATTGTGCTTTGCTTTACACACTATTCTACCGTCAAGAGGAGAGAATTCATCAAGTTTAATAAGCACAAACACTGTATAAGTCGAATTTCAGCATTTTTGTGTGACCGGGAAAACCACAGTCACAAGACGAGCTGCAGTTCCATAGAATTTTCAGTTTTACCGCTGAACTAAAAATGGGTAGAAAGTACTTATTCTCCCTTCCTGTTAATGCCACAGACTTCCCCTTTACAGTGCACACTTTGTCTAATCCTCCCCGTTTCAGCCCAGAAATATTGAGCTTCAGATGTGTTGTTAACGTTGAGTAAAAAAGTTGCTCGCAGCTGTTCTAGGAACACATTATGAAATCGCGTATATCTTTGCTTCTACACATAGCAATGTATTGTGCTTTGCTTTACACACTATTCTACCGTCAAGAGGAGAGAATTCATCAAGGTTAATAAGCACAAACACTGTATAAGTCGAATTTCAGCATTTTTGTGTGACCGGGAAAACCACAGTCACAAGCCGAGCTGCAGTTCCATAGAAATTTCAGTTTTACCGCTGAACTAAAAATGGGTAGAAAGTACTTTTTCTCCCTTCCTGTTAATGCCACAGACTTCCCCTTTACAGTGCACACTTTGTCTAATCCTCCCCGCTTCAGCCCAGAAATATTGAGCTTCAGATGTGTTGTTAACGTTGAGTAAAAAAGTTGCTCGCAGCTGTTCTAGGAACACATTCTGAAATCGCGTATATCTTTGCTTCTACACATAGCAATGTATTGTGCTTTGCTTTACACACTATTCTACCGTCAAGAGGAGAGAATTCATCAAGTTTAATAAGCACAAACACTGTATAAGTCGAATTTCAGCATTTTTGTGTGACCGGGAAAACCACAGTCACAAGACGAGCTGCAGTTCCATAGAATTTTCAGTTTTACCGCTGAACTAAAAATGGGTAGAAAGTACTTTTTCTCCCTTCCTGTTAATGCCACAGACTTCCCCTTTACAGTGCACACTTTGTCTAATCCTCCCCGTTTCAGCCCAGAAATATTGAGCTTCAGATGTGTTGTTAACGTTGAGTAAAAAAGTTGCTCGCAGCTGTTCTAGGAACACATTCTGAAATCGCGTATATCTTTGCTTCTACACATAGCAATGTATTGTGCTTTGCTTTACACACTATTCTACCGTCAAGAGGAGAGAATTCATCAAGTTTAATAAGCACAAACACTGTATAAGTCGAATTTCAGCATTTTTGTGTGACCGGGAAAACCACAGTCACAAGCCGAGCTGCAGTTCCATAGAATTTTCAGTTTTACCGCTGAACTAAAAATGGGTAGAAAGTACTTTTTCTCCCTTCCTGTTAATGCCACAGACTTCCCCTTTACAGTGCACACTTTGTCTAATCCTCCCCGCTTCAGCCCAGAAATATTGAGCTTCAGATGTGTTGTTAACGTTGAGTAAAAAAGTTGCTCGCAGCTGTTCTAGGAACACATTCTGAAATCGCGTATATCTTTGCTTCTACACATAGCAATGTATTGTGCTTTGCTTTACACACTATTCTACCGTCAAGAGGAGAGAATTCATCAAGTTTAATAAGCACAAACACTGTAAGAGTCGAATTTCAGCATTTTTGTGTGACCGGGAAAACCACAGTCACAAGACGAGCTGCAGTTCCATAGAATTTTCAGTTTTACCGCTGAACTAAAAATGGGTAGAAAGTACTTATTCTCCCTTCCTGTTAATGCCACAGACTTCCCCTTTACAGTGCACACTTTGTCTAATCCTCGCCGCTTCAGACCAGAAATATTGAGCTTCAGATGTGTTGTTAACGTTGAGTAAAAAAGTTGCTCGCAGCTGTTCTAGGAACACATTATGAAATCGCGTATATCTTTGCTTCTACACATAGCAATGTATTGTGCTTTGCTTTACACACTATTCTACCGTCAAGAGGAGAGAATTCATCAAGTTTAATAAGCACAAACACTGTATAAGTCGAATTTCAGCATTTTTGTGTGACCGGGAAAACCACAGTCACAAGCCGAGCTGCAGTTCCATAGAAATTTCAGTTTTACCGCTGAAATAAAAATGGGTAGAAAGTACTTTTTCTCCCTTCCTGTTAATGCCACAGACTTCCCCTTTACAGTGCACACTTTGTCTAATCCTCGCCGCTTCAGACCAGAAATATTGAGCTTCAGATGTGTTGTTAACGTTGAGTAAAAAAGTTGCTCGCAGCTGTTCTAGGAACACATTCTGAAATCGCGTATATCTTTGCTTCTACACATAGCAATGTATTGTGCTTTGCTTTACACACTATTCTACCGTCAAGAGGAGAGAATTCATCAAGTTTAATAAGCACAAACACTGTATAAGTCGAATTTCAGCATTTTTGTGTGACCGGGAAAACCACAGTCACAAGCCGAGCTGCAGTTCCATAGAAATTTCAGTTTTACCGCTGAACTAAAAATGGGTAGAAAGTACTTTTTCTCCCTTCCTGTTAATGCCACAGACTTCCCCTTTACAGTGCACACTTTGTCTAATCCTCCCCGCTTCAGCCCAGAAATATTGAGCTTCAGATGTGTTGTTAACGTTGAGTAAAAAAGTTGCTCGCAGCTGTTCTAGGAACACATTCTGAAATCGCGTATATCTTTGCTTCTACACATAGCAATGTATTGTGCTTTGCTTTACACACTATTCTACCGTCAAGAGGAGAGAATTCATCAAGTTTAATAAGCACAAACACTGTATAAGTCGAATTTCAGCATTTTTGTGTGACCGGGAAAACCACAGTCACAAGACGAGCTGCAGTTCCATAGAATTTTCAGTTTTACCGCTGAACTAAAAATGGGTAGAAAGTACTTTTTCTCCCTTCCTGTTAATGCCACAGACTTCCCCTTTACAGTGCACACTTTGTCTAATCCTCCCCGTTTCAGCCCAGAAATATTGAGCTTCAGATGTGTTGTTAACGTTGAGTAAAAAAGTTGCTCGCAGCTGTTCTAGGAACACATTCTGAAATCGCGTATATCTTTGCTTCTACACATAGCAATGTATTGTGCTTTGCTTTACACACTATTCTACCGTCAAGAGGAGAGAATTCATCAAGTTTAATAAGCACAAACACTGTATAAGTCGAATTTCAGCATTTTTGTGTGACCGGGAAAACCACAGTCACAAGCCGAGCTGCAGTTCCATAGAATTTTCAGTTTTACCGCTGAACTAAAAATGGGTAGAAAGTACTTTTTCTCCCTTCCTGTTAATGCCACAGACTTCCCCTTTACAGTGCACACTTTGTCTAATCCTCCCCGCTTCAGCCCAGAAATATTGAGCTTCAGATGTGTTGTTAACGTTGAGTAAAAAAGTTGCTCGCAGCTGTTCTAGGAACACATTCTGAAATCGCGTATATCTTTGCTTCTACACATAGCAATGTATTGTGCTTTGCTTTACACACTATTCTACCGTCAAGAGGAGAGAATTCATCAAGTTTAATAAGCACAAACACTGTAAGAGTCGAATTTCAGCATTTTTGTGTGACCGGGAAAACCACAGTCACAAGACGAGCTGCAGTTCCATAGAATTTTCAGTTTTACCGCTGAACTAAAAATGGGTAGAAAGTACTTATTCTCCCTTCCTGTTAATGCCACAGACTTCCCCTTTACAGTGCACACTTTGTCTAATCCTCCCCGTTTCAGCCCAGAAATATTGAGCTTCAGATGTGTTGTTAACGTTGAGTAAAAAAGTTGCTCGCAGCTGTTCTAGGAACACATTATGAAATCGCGTATATCTTTGCTTCTACACATAGCAATGTATTGTGCTTTGCTTTACACACTATTCTACCGTCAAGAGGAGAGAATTCATCAAGTTTAATAAGCACAAACACTGTATAAGTCGAATTTCAGCATTTTTGTGTGACCGGGAAAACCACAGTCACAAGCCGAGCTGCAGTTCCATAGAAATTTCAGTTTTACCGCTGAAATAAAAATGGGTAGAAAGTACTTTTTCTCCCTTCCTGTTAATGCCACAGACTTCCCCTTTACAGTGCACACTTTGTCTAATCCTCGCCGCTTCAGACCAGAAATATTGAGCTTCAGATGTGTTGTTAACGTTGAGTAAAAAAGTTGCTCGCAGCTGTTCTAGGAACACATTCTGAAATCGCGTATATCTTTGCTTCTACACATAGCAATGTATTGTGCTTTGCTTTACACACTATTCTACCGTCAAGAGGAGAGAATTCATCAAGTTTAATAAGCACAAACACTGTATAAGTCGAATTTCAGCATTTTTGTGTGACCGGGAAAACCACAGTAACAAGCCGAGCTGCAGTTCCATAGAAATTTCAGTTTTACCGCTGAACTAAAAATGGGTAGAAAGTACTTTTTCTCCCTTCCTGTTAATGCCACAGACTTCCCCTTTACAGTGCAGACTTTGTCTAATCCTCCCCGCTTCAGCCCAGAAATATTGAGCTTCAGATGTGTTGTTAACGTTGAGTAAAAAAGTTGCTCGCAGCTGTTCTAGGAACACATTCTGAAATCGCGTATATCTTTGCTTCTACACATAGCAATGTATTGTGCTTTGCTTTACACACTATTCTACCGTCAAGAGGAGAGAATTCATCAAGTTTAATAAGCACAAACACTGTATAAGTCGAATTTCAGCATTTTTGTGTGACCGGGAAAACCACAGTCACAAGCCGAGCTGCAGTTCCATAGAATTTTCAGTTTTACCGCTGAACTAAAAATGGGTAGAAAGTACTTTTTCTCCCTTCCTGTTAATGCCACAGACTTCCCCTTTACAGTGCACACTTTGTCTAATCCTCGCCGCTTCAGACCAGAAATATTGAGCTTCAGATGTGTTGTTAACGTTGAGTAAAAAAGTTGCTCGCAGCTGTTCTAGGAACACATTCTGAAATCGCGTATATCTTTGCTTCTACACATAGCAATGTATTGTGCTTTGCTTTACACACTATTCTACCGTCAAGAGGAGAGAATTCATCAAGTTTAATAAGCACAAACACTGTATAAGTCGAATTTCAGCATTTTTGTGTGACCGGGAAAACCACAGTCACAAGCCGAGCTGCAGTTCCATAGAAATTTCAGTTTTACCGCTGAACTAAAAATGGGTAGAAAGTACTTTTTCTCCCTTCCTGTTAATGCCACAGACTTCCCCTTTACAGTGCACACTTTGTCTAATCCTCCCCGCTTCAGCCCAGAAATATTGAGCTTCAGATGTGTTGTTAACGTTGAGTAAAAAAGTTGCTCGCAGCTGTTCTAGGAACACATTCTGAAATCGCGTATATCTTTGCTTCTACACATAGCAATGTATTGTGCTTTGCTTTACACACTATTCTACCGTCAAGAGGAGAGAATTCATCAAGTTTAATAAGCACAAACACTGTATAAGTCGAATTTCAGCATTTTTGTGTGACCGGGAAAACCACAGTCACAAGACGAGCTGCAGTTCCATAGAATTTTCAGTTTTACCGCTGAACTAAAAATGGGTAGAAAGTACTTTTTCTCCCTTCCTGTTAATGCCACAGACTTCCCCTTTACAGTGCACACTTTGTCTAATCCTCCCCGTTTCAGCCCAGAAATATTGAGCTTCAGATGTGTTGTTAACGTTGAGTAAAAAAGTTGCTCGCAGCTGTTCTAGGAACACATTCTGAAATCGCGTATATCTTTGCTTCTACACATAGCAATGTATTGTGCTTTGCTTTACACACTATTCTACCGTCAAGAGGAGAGAATTCATCAAGTTTAATAAGCACAAACACTGTATAAGTCGAATTTCAGCATTTTTGTGTGACCGGGAAAACCACAGTCACAAGCCGAGCTGCAGTTTCATAGAAATTTCAGTTTTACCGCTGAACTAAAAATGGGTAGAAAGTACTTTTTCTCCCTTCCTGTTAATGCCACAGACTTCCCCTTTACAGTGCACACTTTGTCTAATCCTCCCCGCTTCAGCCCAGAAATATTGAGCTTCAGATGTGTTGTTAACGTTGAGTAAAAAAGTTGCTCGCAGCTGTTCTAGGAACACATTCTGAAATCGCGTATATCTTTGCTTCTACACATAGCAATGTATTGTGCTTTGCTTTACACACTATTCTACCGTCAAGAGGAGAGAATTCATCAAGTTTAATAAGCACAAACACTGTATAAGTCGAATTTCAGCATTTTTGTGTGACCGGGAAAACCACAGTCACAAGCCGAGCTGCAGTTCCATAGAAATTTCAGTTTTACCGCTGAAATAAAAATGGGTAGAAAGTACTTTTTCTCCCTTCCTGTTAATGCCACAGACTTCCCCTTTACAGTGCACACTTTGTCTAATCCTCGCCGCTTCAGACCAGAAATATTGAGCTTCAGATGTGTTGTTAACGTTGAGTAAAAAAGTTGCTCGCAGCTGTTCTAGGAACACATTCTGAAATCGCGTATATCTTTGCTTCTACACATAGCAATGTATTGTGCTTTGCTTTACACACTATTCTACCGTCAAGAGGAGAGAATTCATCAAGTTTAATAAGCACAAACACTGTATAAGTCGAATTTCAGCATTTTTGTGTGACCGGGAAAACCACAGTCACAAGCCGAGCTGCAGTTTCATAGAAATTTCAGTTTTACCGCTGAACTAGAAATGGGTAGAAAGTACTTTTTCTCCCTTCCTGTTAATGCCACAGACTTCCCCTTTACAGTGCACACTTTGTCTAATCCTCCCCGCTTCAGCCCAGAAATATTGAGCTTCAGATGTGTTGTTAACGTTGAGTAAAAAAGTTGCTCGCAGCTGTTCTAGGAACACATTCTGAAATCGCGTATATCTTTGCTTCTACACATAGCAATGTATTGTGCTTTGCTTTACACACTATTCTACCGTCAAGAGGAGAGAATTCATCAAGTTTAATAAGCACAAACACTGTATAAGTCGAATTTCAGCATTTTTGTGTGACCGGGAAAACCACAGTCACAAGCCGAGCTGCAGTTCCATAGAAATTTCAGTTTTACCGCTGAACTAAAAATGGGTAGAAAGTACTTTTTCTCCCTTCCTGTTAATGCCACAGACTTCCCCTTTACAGTGCACACTTTGTCTAATCCTCCCCGCTTCAGCCCAGAAATATTGAGCTTCAGATGTGTTGTTAACGTTGAGTAAAAAAGTTGCTCGCAGCTGTTCTAGGAACACATTCTGAAATCGCGTATATCTTTGCTTCTACACATAGCAATGTATTGTGCTTTGCTTTACACACTATTCTACCGTCAAGAGGAGAGAATTCATCAAGTTTAATAAGCACAAACACTGTATAAGTCGAATTTCAGCATTTTTGTGTGACCGGGAAAACCACAGTCACAAGCCGAGCTGCAGTTCCATAGAAATTTCAGTTTTACCGCTGAACTAAAAATGGGTAGAAAGTACTTTTTCTCCCTTCCTGTTAATGCCACAGACTTCCCCTTTACAGTGCACACTTTGTCTAATCCTCCCCGCTTCAGCCCAGAAATATTGAGCTTCAGATGTGTTGTTAACGTTGAGTAAAAAAGTTGCTCGCAGCTGTTCTAGGAACACATTCTGAAATCGCGTATATCTTTGCTTCTACACATAGCAATGTATTGTGCTTTGCTTTACACACTATTCTACCGTCAAGAGGAGAGAATTCATCAAGTTTAATAAGCACAAACACTGTATAAGTCGAATTTCAGCATTTTTGTGTGACCGGGAAAACCACAGTCACAAGCCGAGCTGCAGTTCCATAGAAATTTCAGTTTTACCGCTGAACTAAAAATGGGTAGAAAGTACTTTTTCTCCCTTCCTGTTAATGCCACAGACTTCCCCTTTACAGTGCACACTTTGTCTAATCCTCCCCGCTTCAGCCCAGAAATATTGAGCTTCAGATGTGTTGTTAACGTTGAGTAAAAAAGTTGCTCGCAGCTGTTCTAGGAACACATTCTGAAATCGCGTATATCTTTGCTTCTACACATAGCAATGTATTGTGCTTTGCTTTACACACTATTCTACCGTCAAGAGGAGAGAATTCATCAAGTTTAATAAGCACAAACACTGTATAAGTCGAATTTCAGCATTTTTGTGTGACCGGGAAAACCACAGTCACAAGCCGAGCTGCAGTTCCATAGAAATTTCAGTTTTACCGCTGAACTAAAAATGGGAAGAAAGTACTTTTTCTCCCTTCCTGTTAATGCCACAGACTTCCCCTTTACAGTGCACACTTTGTCTAATCTTCCCCGCTTCAGCCCAGAAATATTGAGCTTCAGATGTGTTGTTAACGTTGAGTAAAAAAGTTGCTCGCAGCTGTTCTAGGAACACATTCTGAAATCGCGTATATCTTTGCTTCTACACATAGCAATGTATTGTGCTTTGCTTTACACACTATTCTACCGTCAAGAGGAGAGAATTCATCAAGTTTAATAAGCACAAACACTGTATATGTCGAATTTCAGCATTTTTGTGTGACCGGGAAAACCACAGTCACAAGCCGAGCTGCAGTTCCATAGAAATTTCAGTTTTACCGCTGAACTAAAAATGGGTAGAAAGTACTTTTTCTCCCTTCCTGTTAATGCCACAGACTTCCCCTTTACAGTGCACACTTTGTCTAATCCTCCCCGCTTCAGCCCAGAAATATTGAGCTTCAGATGTGTTGTTAACGTTGAGTAAAAAAGTTGCTCGCAGCTGTTCTAGGAACACATTATGAAATCGCGTATATCTTTGCTTCTACACATAGCAATGTATTGTGCTTTGCTTTACACACTATTCTACCGTCAAGAGGAGAGAATTCATCAAGTTTAATAAGCACAAACACTGTATAAGTCGAATTTCAGCATTTTTGTGTGACCGGGAAAACCACAGTCACAAGCCGAGCTGCAGTTCCATAGAAATTTCAGTTTTACCGCTGAACTAAAAATGGGTAGAAAGTACTTTTTCTCCCTTCCTGTTAATGCCACAGACTTCCCCTTTACAGTGCAGACTTTGTCTAATCCTCCCCGCTTCAGCCCAGAAATATTGAGCTTCAGATGTGATGTTAACGTTGAGTAAAAAAGATGCTCGCAGCTGTTCTAGGAACACATTCTGAAATCGCGTATATCTTTGCTTCTACACATAGCAATGTATTGTGCTTTGCTTTACACACTATTCTCCCGTCAAGAGGAGAGAATTCATCAAGTTTAATAAGCACAAACACTGTATATGTCGAATTTCAGCATTTTTGTGTGACCGGGAAAACCACAGTCACAAGCCGAGCTGCAGTTCCATAGAAATTTCAGTTTTACCGCTGAACTAAAAATGGGTAGAAAGTACTTTTTCTCCCTTCCTGTTAATGCCACAGACTTCCCCTTTACAGTGCACACTTTGTCTAATCCTCCCCGCTTCAGCCCAGAAATATTGAGCTTCAGAAGTGTTGTTAACGTTGAGTAAAAAAGTTGCTCGCAGCTGTTCTAGGAACACATTATGAAATCGCGTATATCTTTGCTTCTACACATAGCAATGTATTGTGCTTTGCTTTACACACTATTCTACCGTCAAGAGGAGAGAATTCATCAAGTTTAATAAGCACAAACACTGTATAAGTCGAATTTCAGCATTTTTGTGTGACCGGGAAAACCAGAGTCACAAGCCGAGCTGCAGTTCCATAGAAATTTCAGTTTTACCGCTGAACTAAAAATGGGTAGAAAGTACTTTTTCTCCCTTCCTGTTAATGCCACAGACTTCCCCTTTACAGTGCACACTTTGTCTAATCTTCCCCGCTTCAGCCCAGAAATATTGAGCTTCAGATGTGTTGTTAACGTTTAGTAAAAAAGTTGCTCGCAGCTGTTCTAGGAACACATTCTGAAATCGCGTATATCTTTGCTTCTACACATAGCAATGTATTGTGCTTTGTTTTACACACTATTCTACCGTCAAGAGGAGAGAATTCATCAAGTTTAATAAGCACAAACACTGTATAAGTCGAATTTCAGCATTTTTGTGTGACCGGGAAAACCACAGTCACAAGCCGAGCTGCAGTTCCATAGAAATTTCAGTTTTACCGCTGAACTAAAAATGGGTAGAAAGTACTTTTTCTCCCTTCCTGTTAATGCCACAGACTTCCCCTTTACAGTGCACACTTTGTCTAATCCTCCCCGCTTCAGCCCAGAAATATTGAGCTTCAGATGTGTTGTTAACGTTGAGTAAAAAAGTTGCTCGCAGCTGTTCTAGGAACACATTCTGAAATCGCGTATATCTTTGCTTCTACACATAGCAATGTATTGTGCTTTGCTTTACACACTATTCTACCGTCAAGAGGAGAGAATTCATCAAGTTTAATAAGCACAAACACTGTATAAGTCGAATTTCAGCATTTTTGTGTGACCGGGAAAACCAGAGTCACAAGCCGAGCTGCAGTTCCATAGAAATTTCAGTTTTACCGCTGAACTAGAAATGGGTAGAAAGTACTTTTTCTCCCTTCCTGTTAATGCCACAGACTTCCCCTTTACAGTGCACACTTTGTCTAATCCTCGCCGCTTCAGACCAGAAATATTGAGCTTCAGATGTGTTGTTAACGTTGAGTAAAAAAGTTGCTCGCAGCTGTTCTAGGAACACATTCTGAAATCGCGTATATCTTTGCTTCTACACATAGCAATGTATTGTGCTTTGCTTTACACACTATTCTACCGTCAAGAGGAGAGAATTCATCAAGTTTAATAAGCACAAACACTGTATAAGTCGAATTTCAGCATTTTTGTGTGACCGGGAAAACCACAGTCACAAGCCGAGCTGCAGTTTCATAGAAATTTCAGTTTTACCGCTGAACTAGAAATGGGTAGAAAGTACTTTTTCTCCCTTCCTGTTAATGCCACAGACTTCCCCTTTACAGTGCACACTTTGTCTAATCCTCCCCGCTTCAGCCCAGAAATATTAAGCTTCAGATGTGTTGTTAACGTTGAGTAAAAAAGTTGCTCGCAGCTGTTCTAGGAACACATTCTGAAATCGCGTATATCTTTGCTTCTACACATAGCAATGTATTGTGCTTTGCTTTACACACTATTCTACCGTCAAGAGGAGAGAATTCATCAAGTTTAATAAGCACAAACACTGTATAAGTCGAATTTCAGCATTTTTGTGTGACCGGGAAAACCACAGTCACAAGCCGAGCTGCAGTTCCATAGAAATTTCAGTTTTACCGCTGAACTAAAAATGGGTAGAAAGTACTTTTTCTCCCTTCCTGTTAATGCCACAGACTTCCCCTTTACAGTGCACACTTTGTCTAATCCTCCCCGCTTCAGCCCAGAAATATTAAGCTTCAGATGTGTTGTTAACGTTGAGTAAAAAAGTTGCTCGCAGCTGTTCTAGGAACACATTCTGAAATCGCGTATATCTTTGCTTCTACACATAGCAATGTATTGTGCTTTGCTTTACACACTATTCTCCCGTCAAGAGGAGAGAATTCATCAAGTTTAATAAGCACAAACACTGTATAAGTCGAATTTCAGCATTTTTGTGTGACCGGGAAAACCACAGTCACAAGCCGAGCTGCAGTTCCATAGAAATTTCAGTTTTACCGCTGAACTAAAAATGGGTAGAAAGTACTTTTTCTCCCTTCCTGTTAATGCCACAGACTTCCCCTTTACAGTGCACACTTTGTCTAATCCTCCCCGCTTCAGCCCAGAAATATTGAGCTTCAGATGTGTTGTTAACGTTGAGTAAAAAAGTTGCTCGCAGCTGTTCTAGGAACACATTATGAAATCGCGTATATCTTTGCTTCTACACATAGCAATGTATTGTGCTTTGCTTTACACACTATTCTACCGTCAAGAGGAGAGAATTCATCAAGTTTAATAAGCACAAACACTGTATAAGTCGAATTTCAGCATTTTTGTGTGACCGGGAAAACCACAGTCACAAGCCGAGCTGCAGTTCCATAGAAATTTCAGTTTTACCGCTGAACTAAAAAAGGGTAGAAAGTACTTTTTCTCCCTTCCTGTTAATGCCACAGACTTCCCCTTTACAGTGCACACTTTGTCTAATCTTCCCCGCTTCAGCCCAGAAATATTGAGCTTCAGATGTGTTGTTAACGTTGAGTAAAAAAGTTGCTCGCAGCTGTTCTAGGAACACATTCTGAAATCGCGTATATCTTTGCTTCTACACATAGCAATGTATTGTGCTTTGCTTTACACACTATTCTACCGTCAAGAGGAGAGAATTCATCAAGTTTAATAAGCACAAACACTGTATAAGTCGAATTTCAGCATTTTTGTGTGACCGGGAAAACCACAGTCACAAGCCGAGCTGCAGTTCCATAGAAATTTCAGTTTTACCGCTGAACTAGAAATGGGTAGAAAATACTTTTTCTCCCTTCCTGTTAATGCCACAGACTTCCCCTTTACAGTGCACACTTTGTCTAATCCTCCCCGCTTCAGCCCAGAAATATTAAGCTTCAGATGTGTTGTTAACGTTGAGTAAAAAAATTGCTCGCAGCTGTTCTAGGAACACATTCTGAAATCGCGTATATCTTTGCTTCTACACATAGCAATGTATTGTGCTTTGCTTTACACACTATTCTACCGTCAAGAGGAGAGAATTCATCAAGTTTAATAAGCACAAACACTGTATAAGTCGAATTTCAGCATTTTTGTGTGACCGGGAAAACCACAGTCACAAGCCGAGCTGCAGTTCCATAGAAATTTCAGTTTTACCGCTGAACTAAAAATGGGTAGAAAGTACTTTTTCTCCCTTCCTGTTAATGCCACAGACTTCCCCTTTACAGTGCACACTTTGTCTAATCTTCCCCGCTTCAGCCCAGAAATATTGAGCTTCAGATGTGTTGTTAACGTTGAGTAAAAAAGTTGCTCGCAGCTGTTCTAGGAACACATTCTGAAATCGCGTATATCTTTGCTTCTACACATAGCAATGTATTGTGCTTTGCTTTACACACTATTCTACCGTCAAGAGGAGAGAATTCATCAAGTTTAATAAGCACAAACACTGTATAAGTCGAATTTCAGCATTTTTGTGTGACCGGGAAAACCACAGTCACAAGCCGAGCTGCAGTTCCATAGAAATTTCAGTTTTACCGCTGAACTAGAAATGGGTAGAAAATACTTTTTCTCCCTTCCTGTTAATGCCACAGACTTCCCCTTTACAGTGCACACTTTGTCTAATCCTCCCCGCTTCAGCCCAGAAATATTAAGCTTCAGATGTGTTGTTAACGTTGAGTAAAAAAATTGCTCGCAGCTGTTCTAGGAACACATTCTGAAATCGCGTATATCTTTGCTTCTACACATAGCAATGTATTGTGCTTTGTTTTACACACTATTCTCCCGTCAAGAGGAGAGAATTCATCAAGTTTAATAAGCACAAACACTGTATAAGTCGAATTTCAGCATTTTTGTGTGACCGGGAAAACCACAGTCACAAGCCGAGCTGCAGTTCCATAGAAATTTCAGTTTTACCGCTGAACTAAAAATGGGTAGAAAGTACTTTTTCTCCCTTCCTGTTAATGCCACAGACTTCCCCTTTACAGTGCACACTTTGTCTAATCCTCCCCGCTTCAGCCCAGAAATATTGAGCTTCAGATGTGTTGTTAACGTTGAGTAAAAAAGTTGCTCGCAGCTGTTCTAGGAACACATTCTGAAATCGCGTATATCTTTGCTTCTACACATAGCAATGTATTGTGCTTTGCTTTACACACTATTCTACCGTCAAGAGGAGAGAATTCATCAAGTTTAATAAGCACAAACACTGTATAAGTCGAATTTCAGCATTTTTGTGTGACCGGGAAAACCACAGTCACAAGCCGAGCTGCAGTTCCATAGAAATTTCAGTTTTACCGCTGAACTAAAAATGGGTAGAAAGTACTTTTTCTCCCTTCCTGTTAATGCCACAGACTTCCCCTTTACAGTGCACACTTTGTCTAATCCTCCCCGCTTCAGCCCAGAAATATTGAGCTTCAGATGTGATGTTAACGTTGAGTAAAAAAGTTGCTCGCAGCTGTTCTAGGAACACATTCTGAAATCGCGTATATCTTTGCTTCTACACATAGCAATGTATTGTGCTTTGCTTTACACACTATTCTACCGTCAAGAGGAGAGAATTCATCAAGTTTAATAAGCACAAACACTGTATAAGTCGAATTTCAGCATTTTTGTGTGACCGGGAAAACCACAGTCACAAGCCGAGCTGCAGTTCCATAGAAATTTCAGTTTTACCGCTGAACTAAAAATGGGTAGAAAGTACTTTTTCTCCCTTCCTGTTAATGCCACAGACTTCCCCTTTACAGTGCACACTTTGTCTAATCCTCCCCGCTTCAGCCCAGAAATATTGAGCTTCAGATGTGATGTTAACTTTGAGTAAAAAAGTTGCTCGCAGCTGTTCTAGGAACACATTCTGAAATCGCGTATATCTTTGCTTCTACACATAGCAATGTATTGTGCTTTGCTTTACACACTATTCTACCGTCAAGAGGAGAGAATTCATCAAGTTTAATAAGCACAAACACTGTATAAGTCGAATTTCAGCATTTTTGTGTGACCGGGAAAACCACAGTCACAAGCCGAGCTGCAGTTCCATAGAAATTTCAGTTTTACCGCTGAACTAAAAATGGGTAGAAAGTACTTTTTCTCCCTTCCTGTTAATGCCACAGACTTCCCCTTTACAGTGCACACTTTGTCTAATCCTCCCCGCTTCAGCCCAGAAATATTAAGCTTCAGATGTGTTGTTAACGTTGAGTAAAAAAGTTGCTCGCAGCTGTTCTAGGAACACATTCTGAAATCGCGTATATCTTTGCTTCTACACATAGCAATGTATTGTGCTTTGCTTTACACACTATTTTCCCGTCAAGAGGAGAGAATTCATCAAGTTTAATAAGCACAAACACTGTATATGTCGAATTTCAGCATTTTTGTGTGACCGGGAAAACCACAGTCACAAGCCGAGCTGCAGTTCCATAGAAATTTCAGTTTTACCGCTGAACTAAAAATGGGTAGAAAGTACTTTTTCTCCCTTCCTGTTAATGCCACAGACTTCCCCTTTACAGTGCACACTTTGTCTAATCCTCCCCGCTTCAGCCCAGAAATATTGAGCTTCAGATGTGTTGTTAACGTTGAGTAAAAAAGTTGCTCGCAGCTGTTCTAGGAACACATTATGAAATCGCGTATATCTTTGCTTCTACACATAGCAATGTATTGTGCTTTGCTTTACACACTATTCTACCGTCAAGAGGAGAGAATTCATCAAATTTAATAAGCACAAACACTGTATAAGTCGAATTTCAGCATTTTTGTGTGACCGGGAAAACCAGAGTCACAAGCCGAGCTGCAGTTCCATAGAAATTTCAGTTTTACCGCTGAACTAAAAATGGGTAGAAAGTACTTTTTCTCCCTTCCTGTTAATGCCACAGACTTCCCCTTTACAGTGCACACTTTGTCTAATCTTCCCCGCTTCAGCCCAGAAATATTGAGCTTCAGATGTGTTGTTAACGTTGAGTAAAAAAGTTGCTCGCAGCTGTTCTAGGAACACATTCTGAAATCGCGTATATCTTTGCTTCTACACATAGCAATGTATTGTGCTTTGCTTTACACACTATTCTACCGTCAAGAGGAGAGAATACATCAAGTTTAATAAGCACAAACACTGTATAAGTCGAATTTCAGCATTTTTGTGTGACCGGGAAAACCACAGTCACAAGCCGAGCTGCAGTTCCATAGAAATTTCAGTTTTACCGCTGAACTAAAAATGGGTAAAAAGTACTTTTTCTCCCTTCCTGTTAATGCCACAGACTTCCCCTTTACAGTGCACACTTTGTCTAATCTTCCCCGCTTCAGCCCAGAAATATTGAGCTTCAGATGTGTTGTTAACGTTGAGTAAAAAAGTTGCTCGCAGCTGTTCTAGGAACACATTCTGAAATCGCGTATATCTTTGCTTCTACACATAGCAATGTATTGTGCTTTGCTTTACACACTATTCTACCGTCAAGAGGAGAGAATTCATCAAGTTTAATAAGCACAAACACTGTATAAGTCGAATTTCAGCATTTTTGTGTGACCGGGAAAACCACAGTCACAAGCCGAGCTGCAGTTCCATAGAAATTTCAGTTTTACCGCTGAACTAGAAATGGGTAGAAAATACTTTTTCTCCCTTCCTGTTAATGCCACAGACTTCCCCTTTACAGTGCACACTTTGTCTAATCCTCCCCGCTTCAGCCCAGAAATATTAAGCTTCAGATGTGTTGTTAACGTTGAGTAAAAAAATTGCTCGCAGCTGTTCTAGGAACACATTCTGAAATCGCGTATATCTTTGCTTCTACACATAGCAATGTATTGTGCTTTGTTTTACACACTATTCTCCCGTCAAGAGGAGAGAATTCATCAAGTTTAATAAGCACAAACACTGTATAAGTCGAATTTCAGCATTTTTGTGTGACCGGGAAAACCACAGTCACAAGCCGAGCTGCAGTTCCATAGAAATTTCAGTTTTACCGCTGAACTAAAAATGGGTAGAAAGTACTTTTTCTCCCTTCCTGTTAATGCCACAGACTTCCCCTTTACAGTGCACACTTTGTCTAATCTTCCCCGCTTCAGCCCAGAAATATTGAGCTTCAGATGTGTTGTTAACGTTGAGTAAAAAAGTTGCTCGCAGCTGTTCTAGGAACACATTCTGAAATCGCGTATATCTTTGCTTCTACACATAGCAATGTATTGTGCTTTGCTTTACACACTATTCTACCGTCAAGAGGAGAGAATTCATCAAGTTTAATAAGCACAAACACTGTATAAGTCGAATTTCAGCATTTTTGTGTGACCGGGAAAACCACAGTCACAAGCCGAGCTGCAGTTCCATAGAAATTTCAGTTTTACCGCTGAACTAGAAATGGGTAGAAAATACTTTTTCTCCCTTCCTGTTAATGCCACAGACTTCCCCTTTACAGTGCACACTTTGTCTAATCCTCCCCGCTTCAGCCCAGAAATATTAAGCTTCAGATGTGTTGTTAACGTTGAGTAAAAAAATTGCTCGCAGCTGTTCTAGGAACACATTCTGAAATCGCGTATATCTTTGCTTCTACACATAGCAATGTATTGTGCTTTGTTTTACACACTATTCTCCCGTCAAGAGGAGAGAATTCATCAAGTTTAATAAGCACAAACACTGTATAAGTCGAATTTCAGCATTTTTGTGTGACCGGGAAAACCACAGTCACAAACCGAGCTGCAGTTCCATAGAAATTTCAGTTTTACCGCTGAACTAAAAATGGGTAGAAAGTACTTTTTCTCCCTTCCTGTTAATGCCACAGACTTCCCCTTTACAGTGCACACTTTGTCTAATCTTCCCCGCTTCAGCCCAGAAATATTGAGCTTCAGATGTGTTGTTAACGTTGAGTAAAAAAGTTGCTCGCAGCTGTTCTAGGAACACATTCTGAAATCGCGTATATCTTTGCTTCTACACATAGCAATGTATTGTGCTTTGCTTTACACACTATTCTACCGTCAAGAGGAGAGAATTCATCAAGTTTAATAAGCACAAACACTGTATAAGTCGAATTTCAGCATTTTTGTGTGACCGGGAAAACCACAGTCACAAGCCGAGCTGCAGTTCCATAGAAATTTCAGTTTTACCGCTGAACTAAAAATGGGTAGAAAGTACTTTTTCTCCCTTCCTGTTAATGCCACAGACTTCCCCTTTACAGTGCACACTTTGTCTAATCCTCCCCGCTTCAGCCCAGAAATATTGAGCTTCAGATGTGTTGTTAACGTTGAGTAAAAAAGTTGCTCGCAGCTGTTCTAGGAACACATTCTGAAATCGCGTATATCTTTGCTTCTACACATAGCAATGTATTGTGCTTTGCTTTACACACTATTCTACCGTCAATAGGAGAGAATTCATCAAGTTTAATAAGCACAAACACTGTATAAGTCGAATTTCAGCATTTTTGTGTGACCGGGAAAACCACAGTCACAAGCCGAGCTGCAGTTCCATAGAAATTTCAGTTTTACCGCTGAACTAAAAATGGGTAGAAAGTACTTTTTCTCCCTTCCTGTTAATGCCACAGACTTCCCCTTTACAGTGCACACTTTGTCTAATCCTCCCCGCTTCAGCCCAGAAATATTGAGCTTCAGATGTGATGTTAACGTTGAGTAAAAAAGTTGCTCGCAGCTGTTCTAGGAACACATTCTGAAATCGCGTATATCTTTGCTTCTACACATAGCAATGTATTGTGCTTTGCTTTACACACTATTCTACCGTCAAGAGGAGAGAATTCATCAAGTTTAATAAGCACAAACACTGTATAAGTCGAATTTCAGCATTTTTGTGTGACCGGGAAAACCACAGTCACAAGCGAGCTGCAGTTCCATAGAAATTTCAGTTTTACCGCTGAACTAAAAATGGGTAGAAAGTACTTTTTCTCCCTTCCTGTTAATGCCACAGACTTCCCCTTTACAGTGCACACTTTGTCTAATCCTCCCCGCTTCAGCCCAGAAATATTGAGCTTCAGATGTGATGTTAACTTTGAGTAAAAAAGTTGCTCGCAGCTGTTCTAGGAACACATTCTGAAATCGCGTATATCTTTGCTTCTACACATAGCAATGTATTGTGCTTTGCTTTACACACTATTCTACCGTCAAGAGGAGAGAATTCATCAAGTTTAATAAGCACAAACACTGTATAAGTCGAATTTCAGCATTTTTGTGTGACCGGGAAAACCACAGTCACAAGCCGAGCTGCAGTTCCATAGAAATTTCAGTTTTACCGCTGAACTAAAAATGGGTAGAAAGTACTTTTTATCCCTTCCTGTTAATGCCACAGACTTCCCCTTTACAGTGCACACTTTGTCTAATCTTCCCCGCTTCAGCCCAGAAATATTGAGCTTCAGATGTGTTGTTAACGTTGAGTAAAAAAGTTGCTCGCAGCTGTTCTAGGAACACATTCTGAAATCGCGTATATCTTTGCTTCTACACATAGCAATGTATTGTGCTTTGCTTTACACACTATTCTACCGTCAAGAGGAGAGAATTCATCAAGTTTAATAAGCACAAACACTGTATAAGTCGAATTTCAGCATTTTTGTGTGACCGGGAAAACCACAGTCACAAGCCGAGCTGCAGTTCCATAGAAATTTCAGTTTTACCGCTGAACTAAAAATGGGTAGAAAGTACTTTTTCTCCCTTCCTGTTAATGCCACAGACTTCCCCTTTACAGTGCACACTTTGTCTAATCCTCCCCGCTTCAGCCCAGAAATATTGAGCTTCAGATGTGTTGTTAACGTTGAGTAAAAAAGTTGCTCGCAGCTGTTCTAGGAACACATTCTGAAATCGCGTATATCTTTGCTTCTACACATAGCAATGTATTGTGCTTTGCTTTACACACTATTCTCCCGTCAAGAGGAGAGAATTCATCAAGTTTAATAAGCACAAACACTGTATATGTCGAATTTCAGCATTTTTGTGTGACCGGGAAAACCACAGTCACAAGCCGAGCTGCAGTTCCATAGAAATTTCAGTTTTACCGCTGAACTAAAAATGGGTAGAAAGTACTTTTTCTCCCTTCCTGTTAATGCCACAGACTTCCCCTTTACAGTGCACACTTTGTCTAATCCTCCCCGCTTCAGCCCAGAAATATTGAGCTTCAGATGTGTTGTTAACGTTGAGTAAAAAAGTTGCTCGCAGCTGTTCTAGGAACACATTATGAAATCGCGTATATCTTTGCTTCTACACATAGCAATGTATTGTGCTTTGCTTTACACACTATTCTACCGTCAAGAGGAGAGAATTCATCAAATTTAATAAGCACAAACACTGTATAAGTCGAATTTCAGCATTTTTGTGTGACCGGGAAAACCAGAGTCACAAGCCGAGCTGCAGTTCCATAGAAATTTCAGTTTTACCGCTGAACTAAAAATGGGTAGAAAGTACTTTTTCTCCCTTCCTGTTAATGCCACAGACTTCCCCTTTACAGTGCACACTTTGTCTAATCTTCCCCGCTTCAGCCCAGAAATATTGAGCTTCAGATGTGTTGTTAACGTTGAGTAAAAAAGTTGCTCGCAGCTGTTCTAGGAACACATTCTGAAATCGCGTATATCTTTGCTTCTACACATAGCAATGTATTGTGCTTTGCTTTACACACTATTCTACCGTCAAGAGGAGAGAATACATCAAGTTTAATAAGCACAAACACTGTATAAGTCGAATTTCAGCATTTTTGTGTGACCGGGAAAACCACAGTCACAAGCCGAGCTGCAGTTCCATAGAAATTTCAGTTTTACCGCTGAACTAAAAATGGGTAGAAAGTACTTTTTCTCCCTTCCTGTTAATGCCACAGACTTCCCCTTTACAGTGCACACTTTGTCTAATCTTCCCCGCTTCAGCCCAGAAATATTGAGCTTCAGATGTGTTGTTAACGTTGAGTAAAAAAGTTGCTCGCAGCTGTTCTAGGAACACATTCTGAAATCGCGTATATCTTTGCTTCTACACATAGCAATGTATTGTGCTTTGCTTTACACACTATTCTACCGTCAAGAGGAGAGAATTCATCAAGTTTAATAAGCACAAACACTGTATAAGTCGAATTTCAGCATTTTTGTGTGACCGGGAAAACCACAGTCACAAGCCGAGCTGCAGTTCCATAGAAATTTCAGTTTTACCGCTGAACTAGAAATGGTAGAAAATACTTTTTCTCCCTTCCTGTTAATGCCACAGACTTCCCCTTTACAGTGCACACTTTGTCTAATCCTCCCCGCTTCAGCCCAGAAATATTAAGCTTCAGATGTGTTGTTAACGTTGAGTAAAAAAATTGCTCGCAGCTGTTCTAGGAACACATTCTGAAATCGCGTATATCTTTGCTTCTACACATAGCAATGTATTGTGCTTTGTTTTACACACTATTCTCCCGTCAAGAGGAGAGAATTCATCAAGTTTAATAAGCACAAACACTGTATAAGTCGAATTTCAGCATTTTTGTGTGACCGGGAAAACCACAGTCACAAACCGAGCTGCAGTTCCATAGAAATTTCAGTTTTACCGCTGAACTAAAAATGGGTAGAAAGTACTTTTTCTCCCTTCCTGTTAATGCCACAGACTTCCCCTTTACAGTGCACACTTTGTCTAATCTTCCCCGCTTCAGCCCAGAAATATTGAGCTTCAGATGTGTTGTTAACGTTGAGTAAAAAAGTTGCTCGCAGCTGTTCTAGGAACACATTCTGAAATCGCGTATATCTTTGCTTCTACACATAGCAATGTATTGTGCTTTGCTTTACACACTATTCTACCGTCAAGAGGAGAGAATTCATCAAGTTTAATAAGCACAAACACTGTATAAGTCGAATTTCAGCATTTTTGTGTGACCGGGAAAACCACAGTCACAAGCCGAGCTGCAGTTCCATAGAAATTTCAGTTTTACCGCTGAACTAAAAATGGGTAGAAAGTACTTTTTCTCCCTTCCTGTTAATGCCACAGACTTCCCCTTTACAGTGCACACTTTGTCTAATCTTCCCCGCTTCAGCCCAGAAATATTGAGCTTCAGATGTGTTGTTAACGTTGAGTAAAAAAGTTGCTCGCAGCTGTTCTAGGAACACATTCTGAAATCGCGTATATCTTTGCTTCTACACATAGCAATGTATTGTGCTTTGCTTTACACACTATTCTACCGTCAAGAGGAGAGAATTCATCAAGTTTAATAAGCACAAACACTGTATAAGTCGAATTTCAGCATTTTTGTGTGACCGGGAAAACCACAGTCACAAGCCGAGCTGCAGTTCCATAGAAATTTCAGTTTTACCGCTGAACTAAAAATGGGTAGAAAGTACTTTTTCTCCCTTCCTGTTAATGCCACAGACTTCCCCTTTACAGTGCACACTTTGTCTAATCCTCCCCGCTTCAGCCCAGAAATATTGAGCTTCAGATGTGTTGTTAACGTTGAGTAAAAAAGTTGCTCGCAGCTGTTCTAGGAACACATTCTGAAATCGCGTATATCTTTGCTTCTACACATAGCAATGTATTGTGCTTTGCTTTACACACTATTCTACCGTCAAGAGGAGAAAATTCATCAAGTTTAATAAGCACAAACACTGTATAAGTCGAATTTCAGCATTTTTGTGTGACCGGGAAAACCACAGTCACAAGACGAGCTGCAGTTCCATAGAAATTTCAGTTTTACCGCTGAACTAAAAATGGGTAGAAAGTACTTTTTCTCCCTTCCTGTTAATGCCACAGACTTCCCCTTTACAGTGCACACTTTGTCTAATCCTCCCCGCTTCAGCCCAGAAATATTGAGCTTCAGATGTGATGTTAACGTTGAGTAAAAAAGTTGCTCGCAGCTGTTCTAGGAACACATTCTGAAATCGCGTATATCTTTGCTTCTACACATAGCAATGTATTGTGCTTTGCTTTACACACTATTCTACCGTCAAGAGGAGAGAATTCATCAAGTTTAATAAGCACAAACACTGTATAAGTCGAATTTCAGCATTTTTGTGTGACCGGGAAAACCACAGTCACAAGCCGAGCTGCAGTTCCATAGAAATTTCAGTTTTACCGCTGAACTAAAAATGGGTAGAAAGTACTTTTTCTCCCTTCCTGTTAATGCCACAGACTTCCCCTTTACAGTGCACACTTTGTCTAATCCTCCCCGCTTCAGCCCAGAAATATTGAGCTTCAGATGTGATGTTAACTTTGAGTAAAAAAGTTGCTCGCAGCTGTTCTAGGAACACATTCTGAAATCGCGTATATCTTTGCTTCTACACATAGCAATGTATTGTGCTTTGCTTTACACACTATTCTACCGTCAAGAGGAGAGAATTCATCAAGTTTAATAAGCACAAACACTGTATAAGTCGAATTTCAGCATTTTTGTGTGACCGGGAAAACCACAGTCACAAGCCGAGCTGCAGTTCCATAGAAATTTCAGTTTTACCGCTGAACTAAAAATGGGTAGAAAGTACTTTTTCTCCCTTCCTGTTAATGCCACAGACTTCCCCTTTACAGTGCACACTTTGTCTAATCCTCCCCGCTTCAGCCCAGAAATATTAAGCTTCAGATGTGTTGTTAACGTTGAGTAAAAAAGTTGCTCGCAGCTGTTCTAGGAACACATTCTGAAATCGCGTATATCTTTGCTTCTACACATAGCAATGTATTGTGCTTTGCTTTACACACTATTCTACCGTCAAGAGGAGAGAATTCATCAAATTTAATAAGCACAAACACTGTATAAGTCGAATTTCAGCATTTTTGTGTGACCGGGAAAACCAGAGTCACAAGCCGAGCTGCAGTTCCATAGAAATTTCAGTTTTACCGCTGAACTAAAAATGGGTAGAAAGTACTTTTTCTCCCTTCCTGTTAATGCCACAGACTTCCCCTTTACAGTGCACACTTTGTCTAATCTTCCCCGCTTCAGCCCAGAAATATTGAGCTTCAGATGTGTTGTTAACGTTGAGTAAAAAAGTTGCTCGCAGCTGTTCTAGGAACACATTCTGAAATCGCGTATATCTTTGCTTCTACACATAGCAATGTATTGTGCTTTGCTTTACACACTATTCTACCGTCAAGAGGAGAGAATACATCAAGTTTAATAAGCACAAACACTGTATAAGTCGAATTTCAGCATTTTTGTGTGACCGGGAAAACCACAGTCACAAGCCGAGCTGCAGTTCCATAGAAATTTCAGTTTTACCGCTGAACTAAAAATGGGTAGAAAGTACTTTTTCTCCCTTCCTGTTAATGCCACAGACTTCCCCTTTACAGTGCACACTTTGTCTAATCTTCCCCGCTTCAGCCCAGAAATATTGAGCTTCAGATGTGTTGTTAACGTTGAGTAAAAAAGTTGCTCGCAGCTGTTCTAGGAACACATTCTGAAATCGCGTATATCTTTGCTTCTACACATAGCAATGTATTGTGCTTTGCTTTACACACTATTCTACCGTCAAGAGGAGAGAATTCATCAAGTTTAATAAGCACAAACACTGTATAAGTCGAATTTCAGCATTTTTGTGTGACCGGGAAAACCACAGTCACAAGCCGAGCTGCAGTTCCATAGAAATTTCAGTTTTACCGCTGAACTAGAAATGGGTAGAAAATACTTTTTCTCCCTTCCTGTTAATGCCACAGACTTCCCCTTTACAGTGCACACTTTGTCTAATCCTCCCCGCTTCAGCCCAGAAATATTAAGCTTCAGATGTGTTGTTAACGTTGAGTAAAAAAATTGCTCGCAGCTGTTCTAGGAACACATTCTGAAATCGCGTATATCTTTGCTTCTACACATAGCAATGTATTGTGCTTTGTTTTACACACTATTCTCCCGTCAAGAGGAGAGAATTCATCAAGTTTAATAAGCACAAACACTGTATAAGTCGAATTTCAGCATTTTTGTGTGACCGGGAAAACCACAGTCACAAGCCGAGCTGCAGTTCCATAGAAATTTCAGTTTTACCGCTGAACTAAAAATGGGTAGAAAGTACTTTTTCTCCCTTCCTGTTAATGCCACAGACTTCCCCTTTACAGTGCACACTTTGTCTAATCTTCCCCGCTTCAGCCCAGAAATATTGAGCTTCAGATGTGTTGTTAACGTTGAGTAAAAAAGTTGCTCGCAGCTGTTCTAGGAACACATTCTGAAATCGCGTATATCTTTGCTTCTACACATAGCAATGTATTGTGCTTTGCTTTACACACTATTCTACCGTCAAGAGGAGAGAATTCATCAAGTTTAATAAGTACAAACACTGTATAAGTCGAATTTCAGCATTTTTGTGTGACCGGGAAAACCACAGTCACAAGCCGAGCTGCAGTTCCATAGAAATTTCAGTTTTACCGCTGAACTAAAAATGGGTAGAAAGTACTTTTTCTCCCTTCCTGTTAATGCCACAGACTTCCCCTTTACAGTGCACACTTTGTCTAATCCTCCCCGCTTCAGCCCAGAAATATTGAGCTTCAGATGTGTTGTTAACGTTGAGTAAAAAAGTTGCTCGCAGCTGTTCTAGGAACACATTCTGAAATCGCGTATATCTTTGCTTCTACACATAGCAATGTATTGTGCTTTGCTTTACACACTATTCTACCGTCAAGAGGAGAGAATTCATCAAGTTTAATAAGCACAAACACTGTATAAGTCGAATTTCAGCATTTTTGTGTGACCGGGAAAACCACAGTCACAAGCCGAGCTGCAGTTCCATAGAAATTTCAGTTTTACCGCTGAACTAAAAATGGGTAGAAAGTACTTTTTCTCCCTTCCTGTTAATGCCACAGACTTCCCCTTTACAGTGCACACTTTGTCTAATCTTCCCCGCTTCAGCCCAGAAATATTGAGCTTCAGATGTGTTGTTAACGTTGAGTAAAAAAGTTGCTCGCAGCTGTTCTAGGAACACATTCTGAAATCGCGTATATCTTTGCTTCTACACATAGCAATGTATTGTGCTTTGCTTTACACACTATTCTACCGTCAAGAGGAGAGAATTCATCAAGTTTAATAAGCACAAACACTGTATAAGTCGAATTTCAGCATTTTTGTGTGACCGGGAAAACCACAGTCACAAGCCGAGCTGCAGTTCCATAGAAATTTCAGTTTTACCGCTGAACTAAAAATGGGTAGAAAGTACCTTTTCTCCCTTCCTGTTAATGCCACAGACTTCCCCTTTACAGTGCACACTTTGTCTAATCTTCCCCGCTTCAGCCCAGAAATATTGAGCTTCAGATGTGTTGTTAACGTTGAGTAAAAAAGTTGCTCGCAGCTGTTCTAGGAACACATTCTGAAATCGCGTATATCTTTGCTTCTACACATAGCAATGTATTGTGCTTTGCTTTACACACTATTCTACCGTCAAGAGGAGAGAATTCATCAAGTTTAATAAGCACAAACACTGTATAAGTCGAATTTCAGCATTTTTGTGTGACCGGGAAAACCACAGTCACAAGCCGAGCTGCAGTTCCATAGAAATTTCAGTTTTACCGCTGAACTAAAAATGGGTAGAAAGTACTTTTTCTCCCTTCCTGTTAATGCCACAGACTTCCCCTTTACAGTGCACACTTTGTCTAATCCTCCCCGCTTCAGCCCAGAAATATTGAGCTTCAGATGTGTTGTTAACGTTGAGTAAAAAAGTTGCTCGCAGCTGTTCTAGGAACACATTCTGAAATCGCGTATATCTTTGCTTCTACACATAGCAATGTATTGTGCTTTGCTTTACACACTATTCTACCGTCAAGAGGAGAGAATTCATCAAGTTTAATAAGCACAAACACTGTATAAGTCGAATTTCAGCATTTTTGTGTGACCGGGAAAACCACAGTCACAAGCCGAGCTGCAGTTCCATAGAAATTTCAGTTTTACCGCTGAACTAAAAATGGGTAGAAAGTACTTTTTCTCCCTTCCTGTTAATGCCACAGACTTCCCCTTTACAGTGCACACTTTGTCTAATCCTCCCCGCTTCAGCCCAGAAATATTGAGCTTCAGATGTGATGTTAACTTTGAGTAAAAAAGTTGCTCGCAGCTGTTCTAGGAACACATTCTGAAATCGCGTATATCTTTGCTTCTACACATAGCAATGTATTGTGCTTTGCTTTACACACTATTCTACCGTCAAGAGGAGAGAATTCATCAAGTTTAATAAGCACAAACACTGTATAAGTCGACTTTCAGCATTTTTGTGTGACCGGGAAAACCACAGTCACAAGCCGAGCTGCAGTTCCATAGAAATTTCAGTTTTACCGCTGAACTAAAAATGGGTAGAAAGTACTTTTTCTCCCTTCCTGTTAATGCCACAGACTTCCCCTTTACAGTGCACACTTTGTCTAATCTTCCCTGCTTCAGCCCAGAAATATTGAGCTTCAGATGTGTTGTTAACGTTGAGTAAAAAAGTTGCTCGCAGCTGTTCTAGGAACACATTCTGAAATCGCGTATATCTTTGCTTCTACACATAGCAATGTATTGTGCTTTGCTTTACACACTATTCTACCGTCAAGAGGAGAGAATACATCAAGTTTAATAAGCACAAACACTGTATAAGTCGAATTTCAGCATTTTTGTGTGACCGGGAAAACCACAGTCACAAGCCGAGCTGCAGTTCCATAGAAATTTCAGTTTTACCGCTGAACTAAAAATGGGTAGAAAGTACTTTTTCTCCCTTCCTGTTAATGCCACAGACTTCCCCTTTACAGTGCACACTTTGTCTAATCTTCCCCGCTTCAGCCCAGAAATATTGAGCTTCAGATGTGTTGTTAACGTTGAGTAAAAAAGTTGCTCGCAGCTGTTCTAGGAACACATTCTGAAATCGCGTATATCTTTGCTTCTACACATAGCAATGTATTGTGCTTTGCTTTACACACTATTCTACCGTCAAGAGGAGAGAATTCATCAAGTTTAATAAGCACAAACACTGTATAAGTCGAATTTCAGCATTTTTGTGTGACCGGGAAAACCACAGTCACAAGCCGAGCTGCAGTTCCATAGAAATTTCAGTTTTACCGCTGAACTAGAAATGGGTAGAAAATACTTTTTCTCCCTTCCTGTTAATGCCACAGACTTCCCCTTTACAGTGCACACTTTGTCTAATCCTCCCCGCTTCAGCCCAGAAATATTAAGCTTCAGATGTGTTGTTAACGTTGAGTAAAAAAATTGCTCGCAGCTCTTCTAGGAACACATTCTGAAATCGCGTATATCTTTGCTTCTACACATAGCAATGTATTGTGCTTTGTTTTACACACTATTCTCCCGTCAAGAGGAGAGAATTCATCAAGTTTAATAAGCACAAACACTGTATAAGTCGAATTTCAGCATTTTTGTGTGACCGGGAAAACCACAGTCACAAGCCGAGCTGCAGTTCCCATAGAAATTTCAGTTTTACCGCTGAACTAAAAATGGGTAGAAAGTACTTTTTCTCCCTTCCTGTTAATGCCACAGACTTCCCCTTTACAGTGCACACTTTGTCTAATCCTCCCCGCTTCAGCCCAGAAATATTGAGCTTCAGATGTGTTGTTAACGTTGAGTAAAAAAGTTGCTCGCAGCTGTTCTAGGAACACATTCTGAAATCGCGTATATCTTTGCTTCTACACATAGCAATGTATTGTGCTTTGCTTTACACACTATTCTACCGTCAAGAGGAGAGAATTCATCAAGTTTAATAAGCACAAACACTGTATAAGTCGAATTTCAGCATTTTTGTGTGACCGGGAAAACCACAGTCACAAGCCGAGCTGCAGTTCCATAGAAATTTCAGTTTTACCGCTGAACTAAAAATGGGTAGAAAGTACTTTTTCTCCCTTCCTGTTAATGCCACAGACTTCCCCTTTACAGTGCACACTTTGTCTAATCCTCCCCGCTTCAGCCCAGAAATATTGAGCTTCAGATGTGTTGTTAACGTTGAGTAAAAAAGTTGCTCGCAGCTGTTCTAGGAACACATTCTGAAATCGCGTATATCTTTGCTTCTACACATAGCAATGTATTGTGCTTTGCTTTACACACTATTCTACCGTCAAGAGGAGAGAATTCATCAAGTTTAATAAGCACAAACACTGTATAAGTCGAATTTCAGCATTTTTGTGTGACCGGGAAAACCACAGTCACAAGCCGAGCTGCAGTTCCATAGAAATTTCAGTTTTACCGCTGAACTAAAAATGGGTAGAAAGTACTTTTTCTCCCTTCCTGTTAATGCCACAGACTTCCCCTTTACAGTGCACACTTTGTCTAATCCTCCCCGCTTCAGCCCAGAAATATTGAGCTTCAGATGTGTTGTTAACGTTGAGTAAAAAAGTTGCTCGCAGCTGTTCTAGGAACACATTCTGAAATCGTGTATATCTTTGCTTCTACACATAGCAATGTATTGTGCTTTGCTTTACACACTATTCTACCGTCAAGAGGAGAGAATTCATCAAGTTTAATAAGCACAAACACTGTATAAGTCGAATTTCAGCATTTTTGTGTGACCGGGAAAACCACAGTCACAAGCCGAGCTGCAGTTCCATAGAAATTTCAGTTTTACCGCTGAACTAAAAATGGGTAGAAAGTACTTTTTCTCCCTTCCTGTTAATGCCACAGACTTCCCCTTTACAGTGCACACTTTGTCTAATCCTCCCCGCTTCAGCCCAGAAATATTGAGCTTCAGATGTGTTGTTAACGTTGAGTAAAAAAGTTGCTCGCAGCTGTTCTAGGAACACATTCTGAAATCGCGTATATCTTTGCTTCTACACATAGCAATGTATTGTGCTTTGCTTTACACACTATTCTACCGTCAAGAGGAGAGAATTCATCAAGTTTAATAAGCACAAACACTGTATAAGTCGAATTTCAGCATTTTTGTGTGACCGGGAAAACCACAGTCACAAGCCGAGCTGCAGTTCCATAGAAATTTCAGTTTTACCGCTGAACTAAAAATGGGTAGAAAGTACTTTTTCTCCCTTCCTGTTAATGCCACAGACTTCCCCTTTACAGTGCACACTTTGTCTAATCCTCCCCGCTTCAGCCCAGAAATATTGAGCTTCAGATGTGATGTTAACGTTGAGTAAAAAAGTTGCTCGCAGCTGTTCTAGGAACACATTCTGAAATCGCGTATATCTTTGCTTCTACACATAGCAATGTATTGTGCTTTGCTTTACACACTATTCTACCGTCAAGAGGAGAGAATTCATCAAGTTTAATAAGCACAAACACTGTATAAGTCGAATTTCAGCATTTTTGTGTGACCGGGAAAACCACAGTCACAAGTCGAGCTGCAGTTCCATAGAAATTTCAGTTTTACCGCTGAACTAAAAATGGGTAGAAAGTACTTTTTCTCCCTTCCTGTTAATGCCACAGACTTCCCCTTTACAGTGCACACTTTGTCTAATCCTCCCCGCTTCAGCCCAGAAATATTGAGCTTCAGATGTGATGTTAACTTTGAGTAAAAAAGTTGCTCGCAGCTGTTCTAGGAACACATTCTGAAATGGCGTATATCTTTGCTTCTACACATAGCAATGTATTGTGCTTTGCTTTACACACTATTCTACCGTAAAGAGGAGAGAATTCATCAAGTTTAATAAGCACAAACACTGTATAAGTCGAATTTCAGCATTTTTGTGTGACCGGGAAAACCACAGTCACAAGCCGAGCTGCAGTTCCATAGAAATTTCAGTTTTACCGCTGAACTAAAAATGGGTAGAAAGTACTTTTTATCCCTTCCTGTTAATGCCACAGACTTCCCCTTTACAGTGCACACTTTGTCTAATCCTCCCCGCTTCAGCCCAGAAATATTGAGCTTCAGATGTGTTGTTAACGTTGAGTAAAAAAGTTGCTCGCAGCTGTTCTAGGAACACATTCTGAAATCGCGTATATCTTTGCTTCTACACATAGCAATGTATTGTGCTTTGCTTTACACACTATTCTACCGTCAAGAGGAGAGAATTCATCAAATTTAATAAGCACAAACACTGTATAAGTCGAATTTCAGCATTTTTGTGTGACCGGGAAAACCAGAGTCACAAGCCGAGCTGCAGTTCCATAGAAATTTCAGTTTTACCGCTGAACTAAAAATGGGTAGAAAGTACTTTTTCTCCCTTCCTGTTAATGCCACAGACTTCCCCTTTACAGTGCACACTTTGTCTAATCTTCCCCGCTTCAGCCCAGAAATATTGAGCTTCAGATGTGTTGTTAACGTTGAGTAAAAAAGTTGCTCGCAGCTGTTCTAGGAACACATTCTGAAATCGCGTATATCTTTGCTTCTACACATAGCAATGTATTGTGCTTTGCTTTACACACTATTCTACCGTCAAGAGGAGAGAATACATCAAGTTTAATAAGCACAAACACTGTATAAGTCGAATTTCAGCATTTTTGTGTGACCGGGAAAACCACAGTCACAAGCCGAGCTGCAGTTCCATAGAAATTTCAGTTTTACCGCTGAAATAAAAATGGGTAGAAAGTACTTTTTCTCCCTTCCTGTTAATGCCACAGACTTCCCCTTTACAGTGCACACTTTGTCTAATCTTCCCCGCTTCAGCACAGAAATATTGAGCTTCAGATGTGTTGTTAACGTTGAGTAAAAAAGTTGCTCGCAGCTGTTCTAGGAACACATTCTGAAATCGCGTATATCTTTGCTTCTACACATAGCAATGTATTGTGCTTTGCTTTACACACTATTATACCGTCATGAGGAGAGAATTCATCAAGTTTAATAAGCACAAACACTGTATAAGTCGAATTTCAGCATTTTTGTGTGACCGGGAAAACCACAGTCACAAGCCGAGCTGCAGTTCCATAGAAATTTCAGTTTTACCGCTGAACTAGAAATGGGTAGAAAATACTTTTTCTCCCTTCCTGTTAATGCCACAGACTTCCCCTTTACAGTGCACACTTTGTCTAATCCTCCCCGCTTCAGCCCAGAAATATTAAGCTTCAGATGTGTTGTTAACGTTGAGTAAAAAAATTGCTCGCAGCTGTTCTAGGAACACATTCTGAAATCGCGTATATCTTTGCTTCTACACATAGCAATGTATTGTGCTTTGTTTTACACACTATTCTCCCGTCAAGAGGAGAGAATTCATCAAGTTTAATAAGCACAAACACTGTATAAGTCGAATTTCAGCATTTTTGTGTGACCGGGAAAACCACAGTCACAAGCCGAGCTGCAGTTCCATAGAAATTTCAGTTTTACCGCTGAACTAAAAATGGGTAGAAAGTACTTTTTCTCCCTTCCTGTTAATGCCACAGACTTCCCCTTTACAGTGCACACTTTGTCTAATCTTCCCCGCTTCAGCCCAGAAATATTGAGCTTCAGATGTGTTGTTAACGTTGAGTAAAAAAGTTGCTCGCAGCTGTTCTAGGAACACATTCTGAAATCGCGTATATCTTTGCTTCTACACATAGCAATGTATTGTGCTTTGCTTTACACACTATTCTACCGTCAAGAGGAGAGAATTCATCAAGTTTAATAAGCACAAACACTGTATAAGTCGAATTTCAGCATTTTTGTGTGACCGGGAAAACCACAGTCACAAGCCGAGCTGCAGTTCCATAGAAATTTCAGTTTTACCGCTGAACTAAAAATGGGTAGAAAGTACTTTTTCTCCCTTCCTGTTAATGCCACAGACTTCCCCTTTACAGTGCACACTTTGTCTAATCCTCCCCGCTTCAGCCCAGAAATATTGAGCTTCAGATGTGTTGTTAACGTTGAGTAAAAAAGTTGCTCGCAGCTGTTCTAGGAACACATTCTGAAATCGTGTATATCTTTGCTTCTACACATAGCAATGTATTGTGCTTTGCTTTACACACTATTCTACCGTCAAGAGGAGAGAATTCATCAAGTTTAATAAGCACAAACACTGTATAAGTCGAATTTCAGCATTTTTGTGTGACCGGGAAAACCACAGTCACAAGCCGAGCTGCAGTTCCATAGAAATTTCAGTTTTACCGCTGAACTAAAAATGGGTAGAAAGTACTTTTTCTCCCTTCCTGTTAATGCCACAGACTTCCCCTTTACAGTGCACACTTTGTCTAATCCTCCCCGCTTCAGCCCAGAAATATTGAGCTTCAGATGTGTTGTTAACGTTGAGTAAAAAAGTTGCTCGCAGCTGTTCTAGGAACACATTCTGAAATCGCGTATATCTTTGCTTCTACACATAGCAATGTATTGTGCTTTGCTTTACACACTATTCTACCGTCAAGAGGAGAGAATTCATCAAGTTTAATAAGCACAAACACTGTATAAGTCGAATTTCAGCATTTTTGTGTGACCGGGAAAACCACAGTCACAAGCCGAGCTGCAGTTCCATAGAAATTTCAGTTTTACCGCTGAACTAAAAATGGGTAGAAAGTACTTTTTCTCCCTTCCTGTTAATGCCACAGACTTCCCCTTTACAGTGCACACTTTGTCTAATCCTCCCCGCTTCAGCCCAGAAATATTGAGCTTCAGATGTGATGTTAACGTTGAGTAAAAAAGTTGCTCGCAGCTGTTCTAGGAACACATTCTGAAATCGCGTATATCTTTGCTTCTACACATAGCAATGTATTGTGCTTTGCTTTACACACTATTCTACCGTCAAGAGGAGAGAATTCATCAAGTTTAATAAGCACAAACACTGTATAAGTCGAATTTCAGCATTTTTGTGTGACCGGGAAAACCACAGTCACAAGTCGAGCTGCAGTTCCATAGAAATTTCAGTTTTACCGCTGAACTAAAAATGGGTAGAAAGTACTTTTTCTCCCTTCCTGTTAATGCCACAGACTTCCCCTTTACAGTGCACACTTTGTCTAATCCTCCCCGCTTCAGCCCAGAAATATTGAGCTTCAGATGTGATGTTAACTTTGAGTAAAAAAGTTGCTCGCAGCTGTTCTAGGAACACATTCTGAAATGGCGTATATCTTTGCTTCTACACATAGCAATGTATTGTGCTTTGCTTTACACACTATTCTACCGTAAAGAGGAGAGAATTCATCAAGTTTAATAAGCACAAACACTGTATAAGTCGAATTTCAGCATTTTTGTGTGACCGGGAAAACCACAGTCACAAGCCGAGCTGCAGTTCCATAGAAATTTCAGTTTTACCGCTGAACTAAAAATGGGTAGAAAGTACTTTTTATCCCTTCCTGTTAATGCCACAGACTTCCCCTTTACAGTGCACACTTTGTCTAATCCTCCCCGCTTCAGCCCAGAAATATTGAGCTTCAGATGTGTTGTTAACGTTGAGTAAAAAAGTTGCTCGCAGCTGTTCTAGGAACACATTCTGAAATCGCGTATATCTTTGCTTCTACACATAGCAATGTATTGTGCTTTGCTTTACACACTATTCTACCGTCAAGAGGAGAGAATTCATCAAATTTAATAAGCACAAACACTGTATAAGTCGAATTTCAGCATTTTTGTGTGACCGGGAAAACCAGAGTCACAAGCCGAGCTGCAGTTCCATAGAAATTTCAGTTTTACCGCTGAACTAAAAATGGGTAGAAAGTACTTTTTCTCCCTTCCTGTTAATGCCACAGACTTCCCCTTTACAGTGCACACTTTGTCTAATCTTCCCCGCTTCAGCCCAGAAATATTGAGCTTCAGATGTGTTGTTAACGTTGAGTAAAAAAGTTGCTCGCAGCTGTTCTAGGAACACATTCTGAAATCGCGTATATCTTTGCTTCTACACATAGCAATGTATTGTGCTTTGCTTTACACACTATTCTACCGTCAAGAGGAGAGAATACATCAAGTTTAATAAGCACAAACACTGTATAAGTCGAATTTCAGCATTTTTGTGTGACCGGGAAAACCACAGTCACAAGCCGAGCTGCAGTTCCATAGAAATTTCAGTTTTACCGCTGAAATAAAAATGGGTAGAAAGTACTTTTTCTCCCTTCCTGTTAATGCCACAGACTTCCCCTTTACAGTGCACACTTTGTCTAATCTTCCCCGCTTCAGCACAGAAATATTGAGCTTCAGATGTGTTGTTAACGTTGAGTAAAAAAGTTGCTCGCAGCTGTTCTAGGAACACATTCTGAAATCGCGTATATCTTTGCTTCTACACATAGCAATGTATTGTGCTTTGCTTTACACACTATTATACCGTCATGAGGAGAGAATTCATCAAGTTTAATAAGCACAAACACTGTATAAGTCGAATTTCAGCATTTTTGTGTGACCGGGAAAACCACAGTCACAAGCCGAGCTGCAGTTCCATAGAAATTTCAGTTTTACCGCTGAACTAGAAATGGGTAGAAAATACTTTTTCTCCCTTCCTGTTAATGCCACAGACTTCCCCTTTACAGTGCACACTTTGTCTAATCCTCCCCGCTTCAGCCCAGAAATATTAAGCTTCAGATGTGTTGTTAACGTTGAGTAAAAAAATTGCTCGCAGCTGTTCTAGGAACACATTCTGAAATCGCGTATATCTTTGCTTCTACACATAGCAATGTATTGTGCTTTGTTTTACACACTATTCTCCCGTCAAGAGGAGAGAATTCATCAAGTTTAATAAGCACAAACACTGTATAAGTCGAATTTCAGCATTTTTGTGTGACCGGGAAAACCACAGTCACAAGCCGAGCTGCAGTTCCATAGAAATTTCAGTTTTACCGCTGAACTAAAAATGGGTAGAAAGTACTTTTTCTCCCTTCCTGTTAATGCCACAGACTTCCCCTTTACAGTGCACACTTTGTCTAATCTTCCCCGCTTCAGCCCAGAAATATTGAGCTTCAGATGTGTTGTTAACGTTGAGTAAAAAAGTTGCTCGCAGCTGTTCTAGGAACACATTCTGAAATCGCGTATATCTTTGCTTCTACACATAGCAATGTATTGTGCTTTGCTTTACACACTATTCTACCGTCAAGAGGAGAGAATTCATCAAGTTTAATAAGCACAAACACTGTATAAGTCGAATTTCAGCATTTTTGTGTGACCGGGAAAACCACAGTCACAAGCCGAGCTGCAGTTCCATAGAAATTTCAGTTTTACCGCTGAACTAAAAATGGGTAGAAAGTACTTTTTCTCCCTTCCTGTTAATGCCACAGACTTCCCCTTTACAGTGCACACTTTGTCTAATCCTCCCCGCTTCAGCCCAGAAATATTGAGCTTCAGATGTGATGTTAACTTTGAGTAAAAAAGTTGCTCGCAGCTGTTCTAGGAACACATTCTGAAATCGCGTATATCTTTGCTTCTACACATAGCAATGTATTGTGCTTTGCTTTACACACTATTCTACCGTCAAGAGGAGAGAATTCATCAAGTTTAATAAGCACAAACACTGTATAAGTCGAATTTCAGCATTTTTGTGTGACCGGGAAAACCACAGTCACAAGCCGAGCTGCAGTTCCATAGAAATTTCAGTTTTACCGCTGAACTAAAAATGGGTAGAAAGTACTTTTTCTCCCTTCCTGTTAATGCCACAGACTTCCCCTTTACAGTGCACACTTTGTCTAATCCTCCCCGCTTCAGCCCAGAAATATTGAGCTTCAGATGTGATGTTAACTTTGAGTAAAAAAGTTGCTCGCAGCTGTTCTAGGAACACATTCTGAAATCGCGTATATCTTTGCTTCTACACATAGCAATGTATTGTGCTTTGCTTTACACACTATTCTACCGTCAAGAGGAGAGAATTCATCAAGTTTAATAAGCACAAACACTGTATAAGTCGAATTTCAGCATTTTTGTGTGACCGGGAAAACCACAGTCACAAGCCGAGCTGCAGTTCCATAGAAATTTCAGTTTTACCGCTGAACTAAAAATGGGTAGAAAGTACTTTTTCTCCCTTCCTGTTAATGCCACAGACTTCCCCTTTACAGTGCACACTTTGTCTAATCCTCCCCGCTTCAGCCCAGAAATATTAAGCTTCAGATGTTTTGTTAACGTTGAGTAAAAAAGTTGCTCGCAGCTGTTCTAGGAACACATTCTGAAATCGCGTATATCTTTGCTTCTACACATAGCAATGTATTGTGCTTTGCTTTACACACTATTCTCCCGTCAAGAGGAGAGAATTCATCAAGTTTAATAAGCACAAACACTGTATATGTCGAATTTCAGCATTTTTGTGTGACCGGGAAAACCACAGTCACAAGCCGAGCTGCAGTTCCATAGAAATTTCAGTTTTACCGCTGAACTAAAAATGGGTAGAAAGTACTTTTTCTCCCTTCCTGTTAATGCCACAGACTTCCCCTTTACAGTGCACACTTTGTCTAATCCTCCCCGCTTCAGCCCAGAAATATTGAGCTTCAGATGTGTTGTTAACGTTGAGTAAAAAAGTTGCTCGCAGCTGTTCTAGGAACACATTATGAAATCGCGTATATCTTTGCTTCTACACATAGCAATGTATTGTGCTTTGCTTTACACACTATTCTACCGTCAAGAGGAGAGAATTCATCAAATTTAATAAGCACAAACACTGTATAAGTCGAATTTCAGCATTTTTGTGTGACCGGGAAAACCACAGTCACAAGCCGAGCTGCAGTTCCATAGAAATTTCAGTTTTACCGCTGAACTAAAAATGGGTAGAAAGTACTTTTTCTCCCTTCCTGTTAATGCCACAGACTTCCCCTTTACAGTGCACACTTTGTCTAATCTTCCCCGCTTCAGCCCAGAAATATTGAGCTTCAGATGTGTTGTTAACGTTGAGTAAAAAAGTTGCTCGCAGCTGTTCTAGGAACACATTCTGAAATCGCGTATATCTTTGCTTCTACACATAGCAATGTATTGTGCTTTGCTTTACACACTATTCTACCGTCAAGAGGAGAGAATTCATCAAGTTTAATAAGCACAAACACTGTATAAGTCGAATTTCAGCATTTTTGTGTGACCGGGAAAACCACAGTCACAAGCCGAGCTGCAGTTCCATAGAAATTTCAGTTTTACCGCTGAACTAAAAATGGGTAGAAAGTACTTTTTCTCCCTTCCTGTTAATGCCACAGACTTCCCCTTTACAGTGCACACTTTGTCTAATCCTCCCCGCTTCAGCCCAGAAATATTGAGCTTCAGATGTGATGTTAACTTTGAGTAAAAAAGTTGCTCGCAGCTGTTCTAGGAACACATTCTGAAATCGCGTATATCTTTGCTTCTACACATAGCAATGTATTGTGCTTTGCTTTACACACTATTCTACCGTCAAGAGGAGAGAATTCATCAAGTTTAATAAGCACAAACACTGTATAAGTCGAATTTCAGCATTTTTGTGTGACCGGGAAAACCACAGTCACAAGCCGAGCTGCAGTTCCATAGAAATTTCAGTTTTACCGCTGAACTAAAAATGGGTAGAAAGTACTTTTTCTCCCTTCCTGTTAATGCCACAGACTTCCCCTTTACAGTGCACACTTTGTCTAATCCTCCCCGCTTCAGCCCAGAAATATTGAGCTTCAGATGTGATGTTAACTTTGAGTAAAAAAGTTGCTCGCAGCTGTTCTAGGAACACATTCTGAAATCGCGTATATCTTTGCTTCTACACATAGCAATGTATTGTGCTTTGCTTTACACACTATTCTACCGTCAAGAGGAGAGAATTCATCAAGTTTAATAAGCACAAACACTGTATAAGTCGAATTTCAGCATTTTTGTGTGACCGGGAAAACCACAGTCACAAGCCGAGCTGCAGTTCCATAGAAATTTCAGTTTTACCGCTGAACTAAAAATGGGTAGAAAGTACTTTTTCTCCCTTCCTGTTAATGCCACAGACTTCCCCTTTACAGTGCACACTTTGTCTAATCCTCCCCGCTTCAGCCCAGAAATATTAAGCTTCAGATGTGTTGTTAACGTTGAGTAAAAAAGTTGCTCGCAGCTGTTCTAGGAACACATTCTGAAATCGCGTATATCTTTGCTTCTACACATAGCAATGTATTGTGCTTTGCTTTACACACTATTCTCCCGTCAAGAGGAGAGAATTCATCAAGTTTAATAAGCACAAACACTGTATATGTCGAATTTCAGCATTTTTGTGTGACCGGGAAAACCACAGTCACAAGCCGAGCTGCAGTTCCATAGAAATTTCAGTTTTACCGCTGAACTAAAAATGGGTAGAAAGTACTTTTTCTCCCTTCCTGTTAATGCCACAGACTTCCCCTTTACAGTGCACACTTTGTCTAATCCTCCCCGCTTCAGCCCAGAAATATTGAGCTTCAGATGTGTTGTTAACGTTGAGTAAAAAAGTTGCTCGCAGCTGTTCTAGGAACACATTATGAAATCGCGTATATCTTTGCTTCTACACATAGCAATGTATTGTGCTTTGCTTTACACACTATTCTACCGTCAAGAGGAGAGAATTCATCAAATTTAATAAGCACAAACACTGTATAAGTCGAATTTCAGCATTTTTGTGTGACCGGGAAAACCACAGTCACAAGCCGAGCTGCAGTTCCATAGAAATTTCAGTTTTACCGCTGAACTAAAAATGGGTAGAAAGTACTTTTTCTCCCTTCCTGTTAATGCCACAGACTTCCCCTTTACAGTGCACACTTTGTCTAATCTTCCCCGCTTCAGCCCAGAAATATTGAGCTTCAGATGTGTTGTTAACGTTGAGTAAAAAAGTTGCTCGCAGCTGTTCTAGGAACACATTCTGAAATCGCGTATATCTTTGCTTCTACACATAGCAATGTATTGTGCTTTGCTTTACACACTATTCTCCCGTCAAGAGGAGAGAATTCATCAAGTTTAATAAGCACAAACACTGTATAAGTCGAATTTCAGCATTTTTGTGTGACCGGGAAAACCACAGTCACAAGCCGAGCTGCAGTTCCATAGAAATTTCAGTTTTACCGCTGAACTAAAAATGGGTAGAAAGTACTTTTTCTCCCTTCCTGTTAATGCCACAGACTTCCCCTTTACAGTGCACACTTTGTCTAATCCTCCCTGCTTCAGCCCAGAAATATTGAGCTTCAGATGTGTTGTTAACGTTGAGTAAAAAAGTTGCTCGCAGCTGTTCTAGGAACACATTATGAAATCGCGTATATCTTTGCTTCTACACATAGCAATGTATTGTGCTTTGCTTTACACACTATTCTACCGTCAAGAGGAGAGAATTCATCAAGTTTAATAAGCACAAACACTGTATAAGTCGAATTTCAGCATTTTTGTGTGACCGGGAAAACCACAGTCACAAGCCGAGCTGCAGTTCCATAGAAATTTCAGTTTTACCGCTGAACTAAAAATGGGTAGAAAGTACTTTTTCTCCCTTCCTGTTAATGCCACAGACTTCCCCTTTACAGTGCACACTTTGTCTAATCTTCCCCGCTTCAGCCCAGAAATATTGAGCTTCAGATGTATTGTTAACGTTGAGTAAAAAAGTTGCTCGCAGCTGTTCTAGGAACACATTATGAAATCGCGTATATCTTTGCTTCTACACATAGCAATGTATTGTGCTTTGCTTTACACACTATTCTACCGTCAAGAGGAGAGAATTCATCAAGTTTAATAAGCACAAACACTGTATAAGTCGAATTTCAGCATTTTTGTGTGACCAGGAAAACCACAGTCACAAGCCGAGCTGCAGTTCCATAGAAATTTCAGTTTTACCGCTGAACTAGAAATGGGTAGAAAATACTTTTTCTCCCTTCCTGTTAATGCCACAGACTTCCCCTTTACAGTGCACACTTTGTCTAATCCTCCCCGCTTCAGCCCAGAAATATTAAGCTTCAGATGTGTTGTTAACGTTGAGTAAAAAAATTGCTCGCAGCTGTTCTAGGAACACATTCTGAAATCGCGTATATCTTTGCTTCTACACATAGCAATGTATTGTGCTTTGTTTTACACACTATTCTCCCGTCAAGAGGAGAGAATTCATCAAGTTTAATAAGCACAAACACTGTATAAGTCGAATTTCAGCATTTTTGTGTGACCGGGAAAACCACAGTCACAAGCCGAGCTGCAGTTCCATAGAAATTTCAGTTTTACCGCTGAACTAAAAATGGGTAGAAAGTACTTTTTCTCCCTTCCTGTTAATGCCACAGACTTCCCCTTTACAGTGCACACTTTGTCTAATCTTCCCCGCTTCAGCCCAGAAATATTGAGCTTCAGATGTGTTGTTAACGTTGAGTAAAAAAGTTGCTCGCAGCTGTTCTAGGAACACATTCTGAAATCGCGTATATCTTTGCTTCTACACATAGCAATGTATTGTGATTTGCTTTACACACTATTCTACCGTCAAGAGGAGAGAATTCATCAAGTTTAATAAGCACAAACACTGTATAAGTCGAATTTCAGCATTTTTGTGTGACCGGGAAAACCACAGTCACAAGCCGAGCTGCAGTTCCATAGAAATTTCAGTTTTACCGCTGAACTAAAAATGGAAAGAAAGTACTTTTTCTCCCTTCCTGTTAATGCCACAGACTTCCCCTTTACAGTGCACACTTTGTCTAATCTTCCCCGCTTCAGCCCAGAAATATTGAGCTTCAGATGTGTTGTTAACGTTGAGTAAAAAAGTAGCTCGCAGATGTTCTAGGAACACATTATGAAATCGCGAATATCTTTGCTTCTACACATAGCAATGTATTGTGCTTTGCTTTACACACTATTCTACCGTCAAGAGGAGAGAATTCATCAAGTTTAATAAGCACAAACACTGTATAAGTCGAATTTCAGCATTTTTGTGTGACCGGGAAAACCACAGTCACAAGCCGAGCTGCAGTTCCATAGAAATTTCAGTTTTACCGCTGAACTAGAAATGGGTAGAAAGTACTTTTTCTCCCTTCCTGTTAATGCCACAGACTTCCCCTTTACAGTGCACACTTTGTCTAATCCTCCCCGCTTCAGCCCAGAAATATTAAGCTTCAGATGTGTTGTTAACGTTGAGTAAAAAAGTTGCTCGCAGCTGTTCTAGGAACACATTCTGAAATCGCGTATATCTTTGCTTCTACACATAGCAATGTATTGTGCTTTGTTTTACACACTATTCTCCCGTCAAGAGGAGAGAATTCATCAAGTTTAATAAGCACAAACACTGTATAAGTCGAATTTCAGCATTTTTGTGTGACCGGGAAAACCACAGTCACAAGCCGAGCTGCAGTTCCATAGAAATTTCAGTTTTACCGCTGAACTAAAAATGGAAAGAAAGTACTTTTTCTCCCTTCCTGTTAATGCCACAGACTTCCCCTTTACAGTGCACACTTTGTCTAATCTTCCCCGCTTCAGCCCAGAAATATTGAGCTTCAGATGTGTTGTTAACGTTGAGTAAAAAAGTAGCTCGCAGATGTTCTAGGAACACATTATGAAATCGCGTATATCTTTGCTTCTACACATAGCAATGTATTGTGCTTTGCTTTACACACTATTCTACCGTCAAGAGGAGAGAATTCATCAAGTTTAATAAGCACAAACACTGTATAAGTCGAATTTCAGCATTTTTGTGTGACCGGGAAAACCACAGTAACAAGCCGAGCTGCAGTTCCATAGAAATTTCAGTTTTACCGCTGAACTAGAAATGGGTAGAAAATACTTTTTCTCCCTTCCTGTTAATGCCACAGACTTCCCCTTTACAGTGCACACTTTGTCTAATCCTCCCCGCTTCAGCCCAGAAATATTAAGCTTCAGATGTGTTGTTAACGTTGAGTAAAAAAGTTGCTCGCAGCTGTTCTAGGAACACATTCTGAAATCGCGTATATCTTTGCTTCTACACATAGCAATGTATTGTGCTTTGTTTTACACACTATTCTCCCGTCAAGAGGAGAGAATTCATCAAGTTTAATAAGCACAAACACTGTATAAGTCGAATTTCAGCATTTTTGTGTGACCGGGAAAACCACAGTCACAAGCCGAGCTGCAGTTCCATAGAAATTTCAGTTTTACCGCTGAACTAAAAATGGGTAGAAAGTACTTTTTCTCCCTTCCTGTTAATGCCACAGACTTCCCCTTTACAGTGCACACTTTGTCTAATCTTCCCCGCTTCAGCCCAGAAATATTGAGCTTCAGATGTGTTGTTAACGTTGAGTAAAAAAGTTGCTCGCAGCTGTTCTAGGAACACATTATGAAATCGCGTATATCTTTGCTTCTACACATAGCAATGTATTGTGCTTTGCTTTACACACTATTCTACCGTCAAGAGGAGAGAATTCATCAAGTTTAATAAGCACAAACACTGTATAAGTCGAATTTCAGCATTTTTGTGTGACCGGGAAAACCACAGTCACAAGCCGAGCTGCAGTTCCATAGAAATTTCAGTTTTACCGCTGAACTAGAAATGGGTAGAAAATACTTTTTCTCCCTTCCTGTTAATGCCACAGACTTCCCCTTTACAGTGCACACTTTGTCTAATCCTCCCCGCTTCAGCCCAGAAATATTAAGCTTCAGATGTGTTGTTAACGTTGAGTAAAAAAATTGCTCGCAGCTGTTCTAGGAACACATTCTGAAATCGCGTATATCTTTGCTTCTACACATAGCAATGTATTGTGCTTTGTTTTACACACTATTCTCCCGTCAAGAGGAGAGAATTCATCAAGTTTAATAAGCACAAACACTGTATAAGTCGAATTTCAGCATTTTTGTGTGACCGGGAAAACCACAGTCACAAGCCGAGCTGCAGTTCCATAGAAATTTCAGTTTTACCGCTGAACTAAAAATGGGTAGAAAGTACTTTTTCTCCCTTCCTGTTAATGCCACAGACTTCCCCTTTACAGTGCACACTTTGTCTAATCTTCCCCGCTTCAGCCCAGAAATATTGAGCTTCAGATGTGTTGTTAACGTTGAGTAAAAAAAGTTGCTCGCAGCTGTTCTAGGAACACATTCTGAAATCGCGTATATCTTTGCTTCTACACATAGCAATGTATTGTGCTTTGCTTTACACACTATTCTACCGTCAAGAGGAGAGAATTCATCAAGTTTAATAAGCACAAACACTGTATAAGTCGAATTTCAGCATTTTTGTGTGACCGGGAAAACCACAGTCACAAGCCGAGCTGCAGTTCCATAGAAATTTCAGTTTTACCGCTGAACTAAAAATGTGTAGAAAGTACTTTTTCTCCCTTCCTGTTAATGCCACAGACTTCCCCTTTACAGTGCTCACTTTGTCTAATCTTCCCCGCTTCAGCCCAGAAATATTGAGCTTCAGATGTGTTGTTAACGTTGAGTAAAAAAGTTGCTCGCAGCTGTTCTAGGAACACATTCTGAAATCGCGTATATCTTTGCTTCTACACATAGCAATGTATTGTGCTTTGTTTTACACACTATTCTCCCGTCAAGAGGAGAGAATTCATCAAGTTTAATAAGCACAAACACTGTATAAGTCGAATTTCAGCATTTTTGTGTGACCGGGAAAACCACAGTCACAAGCCGAGCTGCAGTTCCATAGAAATTTCAGTTTTACCGCTGAACTAAAAATGGGTAGAAAGTACTTTTCTCCCTTCCTGTTAATGCCACAGACTTCCCCTTTACAGTGCACACTTTGTCTAATCCTCCCCGCTTCAGCCCAGAAATATTAAGCTTCAGAAGTGTTGTTAACGTTGAGTAAAAAAGTTGCTCGCAGCTGTTCAAGGAACACATTCTGAAATCGCGTATATCTTTGCTTCTACACATAGCAATGTATTGTGCTTTGCTTTACACACTATTCTACCGTCAAGAGGAGAGAATTCATCAAGTTTAATAAGCACAAACACTGTATAAGTCGAATTTCAGCATTTTTGTGTGACCGGGAAAACCACAGTCACAAGCCGAGCTGCAGTTCCATAGAAATTTCAGTTTTACCGCTGAACTAAAAATGGGTAGAAAGTACTTTTTCTCCCTTCCTGTTAATGCCACAGACTTCCCCTTTACAGTGCACACTTTGTCTAATCCTCCCCGCTTCAGCCCAGAAATATTGAGCTTCAGATGTGTTGTTAACGTTGAGTAAAAAAGTTGCTCGCAGCTGTTCTAGGAACACATTATGAAATCGCGTATATCTTTGCTTCTACACATAGCAATGTATTGTGCTTTGCTTTACACACTATTCTACCGTCAAGAGGAGAGAATTCATCAAGTTTAATAAGCACAAACACTGTATAAGTCGAATTTCAGCATTTTTGTGTGACCGGGAAAACCACAGTCACAAGCCGAGCTGCAGTTCCATAGAAATTTCAGTTTTACCGCTGAACTAAAAATGGGTAGAAAGTACTTTTTCTCCCTTCCTGTTAATGCCACAGACTTCCCCTTTACAGTGCACACTTTGTCTAATCTTCCCCGCTTCAGCCCAGAAATATTGAGCTTCAGATGTGTTGTTAACGTTGAGTAAAAAAGTTGCTCGCAGCTGTTCTAGGAACACATTATGAAATCGCGTATATCTTTGCTTCTACACATAGCAATGTATTGTGCTTTGCTTTACACACTATTCTACCGTCAAGAGGAGAGAATTCATCAAGTTTAATAAGCACAAACACTGTATAAGTCGAATTTCAGCATTTTTGTGTGACCGGGAAAACCAGAGTCACAAGCCGAGCTGCAGTTCCATAGAAATTTCAGTTTTACCGCTGAACTAAAAATGGGTAGAAAGTACTTTTTCTCCCTTCCTGTTAATGCCACAGACATCCCCTTTACAGTGCACACTTTGTCTAATCCTCCCCGCTTCAGCCCAGAAATATTGAGCTTCAGATGTGTTGTTAACGTTGAGTAAAAAAGTTGCTCGCAGCTGTTCTAGGAACACATTCTGAAATCGCGTATATGCACTGTATATGAGCTGGCGATTTCTAAGTCTGTGGTTCCGAGAGGGGGTAACCAGGCTCACTAATAAATGTCAAGCCACTTGGCTGCCAGAATGCCCTGCTTCAGCACAGACCAGAAAGGCATTGTGATAAGCGTATCCCCGGTATAGTCAGGGGTTAATGGGAGTCGTCCCCGTCCCCCCAGTATACGGCCAGAACCATGGACCCGGTACTTGTGGTACGGACTGTCTCCAACCAGCCATAATGTTGTGAGAGTGACATTATGTCTAAGTCCAGCTTTGGTACATTAGAAGCAACTCTGAGACTTAACCTAAGCGTTTTTCGAAGATACTTTTTGGCTAACTTCTTATAGGAAGGTCTAGGAGCTCTGAAAATGAACGTGCGCGTCTTTCACTCTTTCCGAGGGACTTAGAAGAATTTTGTGATATTTTTTATTAAAATGGTGTATAAGGGTATATATATAAATATATTTAATGCACTGTATATGAGCTGGCGATTTCTAAGTCTGTGGTTCCGAGAGGGGGTAACCAGGCTCACTAATAAAGGTCAAGCCACTTGGCTGCCAGAATGCCCTGCTTCAGCACAGACCAGAAAGGCATTGTGATAAGCGTATCCCCGGTATAGTCAGGGGTTAATGGGAGTCGTCCCCGTCCCCCCAGTATACGGCCAGAACCATGGACCCAGTACTTGTGGTTCGGACCCTCTCCAACCAGCCATAATGTTGTGAGAGTGAAATGATGTCTAAGTCCAGCTTTGGTACATTAGAAGCAACTCTGAAACTTAACCTAAGCGTTTTTCGAAGCTACTTTTTAGCTAACTTCTTATAGGAAGGTCTAGGAGCTCTGAAAATGAACGTGCGCGTCTTTCACTCTTCCCGAGGGACTTAGAAGAATTTTGTGATATTTTTTATTAAAATGGTGTATAAGGGTATATATATAAATATATTTTATGCACTGTATATGAGCTGGCGATTTCTAAGTCTGTGGTTCCAGAGGGGGTGACCAGGCTCACTAATAAAGGTCAAGCCACTTGCCTGCTAGAATGCCCTGCTTCAGCACAGACCAGAAAGGCATTGTGATAAGCGTATCCCCGGTATAGTCAGGGGTTAATGGGAGTCGTCCCCGTCCCCCAAGTATACGGCCAGAACCATGGACCCGGTACTTGTGGTTCGGACTGTCTCCAACCAGCCATAATGTTGTGAGAGTGAAATTATGTCTAAGTCCAGCTTTGGTACATTAGAAGCAACTCTGAAACTTAACCTAAGCGTTTTTCGAAGCTACTTTTTAGCTAACTTCTTATAGGAAGGTCTCGGAGCTCTGAAAATGAACGTGCGCGTCTTTCACTCTTCCCGAGAGACTTAGAAGAATTTTGTGATATTTTTTATTAAAATGGTGTATAAGGGTATATATATAAATATATTTTATGCACTGTATATGAGCTGGCGATTTCTAAGTCTGTGGTTCCGAGAGGGGGTAACCAGGCTCACTAATAAAGGTCAAGCCACTTGGCTGCCAGAATGCCCTGCTTCAGCACAGACCAGAAAGGCATTGTGATAAGCGTATCCCCGGTATAGTCAGGGGTTAATGGGAGTCGTCCCCGTCCCCCCAGTATACGGCCAGAACCATGGACCCAGTACTTGTGGTTCGGACCCTCTCCAACCAGCCATAATGTTGTGAGAGTGAAATGATGTCTAAGTCCAGCTTTGGTACATTAGAAGCAACTCTGAAACTTAACCTAAGCGTTTTTCGAAGCTACTTTTTAGCTAACTTCTTATAGGAAGGTCTAGGAGCTCTGAAAATGAACGTGCGCGTCTTTCACTCTTCCAGAGAGACTTAGAAGAATTTTGTGATATTTTTTATTAAAATGGTGTATAAGGGTATATATATAAATATATTTTATGCACTGTATATGAGCTGGCGATTTCTAAGTCTGTGGTTCCGAGAGGGGGTAACCAGGCTCACTAATAAAGGTCAAGCCACTTGGCTGCCAGAATGCCCTGCTTCAGCACAGACCAGAAAGGCATTGTGATAAGCGTATCCCCGGTATAGTCAGGGGTTAATGGGAGTCGTCCCCGTCCCCCCAGTATACGGCCAGAACCATGGACCCGGTACTTGTGGTGCGGACTGTCTCCAACCAGCCATAATGTTGTGAGAGTGACATTATGTCTAAGTCCAGCTTTGGTACATTAGAAGCAACTCTGAAACTTAACCTAAGCGTTTTTCGAAGCTACTTTTTGGCTAACTTCTAATAGGAAGGTCTAGGAGCTCTGAAAATGAACGTGCGCGTCTTTCACTCTTCCCGAGGGACTTAGAAGAATTTTGTGATATTTTTTATTAAAATGGTGTATAAGGGTATATATATAAATATATTTTATGCACTGTATATGAGCTGGCGATTTCTAAGTCTGTGGTTCCGAGAGGGGGTAACCAGGCTCACTAATAAAGGTCAAGCCACTTGGCTGCCAGAATGCCCTGCTTCAGCACAGACCAGAAAGGCATTGTGATAAGCGTATCCCCGGTATAGTCAGGGGTTAATGGGAGTCGTCCCCGTCCCCCCAGTATACGGCCAGAACCATGGACCCGGTACTTGTTGTTCGGACTGTCTCCAACCAGCCATAATGTTGTGAGAGTGAAATGATGTCTAAGTCCAGCTTTGGTACATTAGAAGCAACTCTGAAACTTAACCTAAGCGTTTTTCGAAGCTACTTTTTAGCTAACTTCTTATAGGAAGGTCTAGGAGCTCTGAAAATGAACGTGCGCGTCTTTCACTCTTCCAGAGAGACTTAGAAGAATTTTGTGATTTTTTTTATTAAAATGGTGTATAAGGGTATATATATAAATATATTTTATGCACTGTATATGAGCTGGCGATTTCTAAGTCTGTGGTTCCGAGAGGGGGTAACCAGGCTCACTAATAAAGGTCAAGCCACTTGGCTGCCAGAATGCCCTGCTTCAGCACAGACCAGAAAGGCATTGTGATAAGCGTATCCCCGGTATAGTCAGGGGTTAATGGGAGTCGTCCCCGTCCCCCCAGTATACGGCCAGAACCATGGACCCGGTACTTGTGGTTCGGACTGTCTCCAACAAGCCATAATGTTGTGAGAGTGAAATGATGTCTAAGTCCAGCTTTGGTACATTAGAAGCAACTCTGAAACTTAACCTAAGCGTTTTTCGAAGCTACTTTTTGGCTAACTTCTTATAGGAAGGTCTAGGAGCTCTGAAAATGAACGTGCGCGTCTATCACTCTTCCAGAGAGACTTAGAAGAATTTTGTGATATTTTTTATTAAAATGGTGTATAAGGGTATATATATAAATATATTTTATGCACTGTATATGAGCTGGCGATTTCTAAGTCTGTGGTTCCGAGAGGGGGTAACCAGGCTCACTAATAAAGGTCAAGCCACTTGGCTGCCAGAATGCCCTGCTTCAGCACAGACCAGAAAGGCATTGTGATAAGCGTATCCCCGGTATAGTCAGGGGTTAATGGGAGTCGTCCCCGTCCCCCCAGTATACGGCCAGAACCATGGACCCAGTACTTGTGGTTCGGACCCTCTACAACCAGCCATAATGTTGTGAGAGTGAAATGATGTCTAAGTCCAGCTTTGGTACATTAGAAGCAACTCTGAAACTTAACCTAAGCGTTTTTCGAAGCTACTTTTTAGCTAACTTCTAATAGGAAGGTCTAGGAGCTCTGAAAATGAACGTGCGCGTCTTTCACTCTTCCCGAGGGACTTAGAAGAATTTTGTGATATTTTTTATTAAAATGGTGTATAAGGGTATATATATAAATATATTTTATGCACTGTATATGAGCTGGCGATTTCTAAGTCTGTGGTTCCGAGAGGGGGTAACCAGGCTCACTAATAAAGGTCAAGCCACTTGGCTGCCAGAATGCCCTGCTTCAGCACAGACCAGAAAGGCATTGTGATAAGCGTATCCCCGGTATAGTCAGGGGTTAATGGGAGTCGTCCCCGTCCCCCCAGTATACGGCCAGAACCATGGACCCGGTACTTGTGGTTCGGACTGTCTCCAACCAGCCATAATTTTGTGAGAGTGAAATTATGTCTAAGTCCAGCTTTGGTACATTAGAAGCAACTCTGAAACTTAACCTAAGCGTTTTTCGAAGCTACTTTTTGGCTAACTTCTTATAGGAAGGTCTAGGAGCTCTGAAAATGAACGTGCGCGTCTTTCACTCTTCCAGAGAGACTTAGAAGAATTTTGTGATATTTTTTATTAAAATGGTGTATAAGGGTATATATATAAATATATTTTATGCACTGTATATGAGCTGGCGATTTCTAAGTCTGTGGTTCCGAGAGGGGGTAACCAGGCTCACTAATAAAGGTCAAGCCACTTGGCTGCCAGAATGCCCTGCTTCAGCACAGACCAGAAAGGCATTGTGATAAGCGTATCCCCGGTATAGTCAGGGGTTAATGGGAGTCGTCCCCGTCCCCCCAGTATACGGCCAGAACCATGGACCCGGTACTTGTGGTTCGGACTGTCTCCAACCAGCCATAATGTTGTGAGAGTGAAATTATGTCTAAGTCCAGCTTTGGTACATTAGAAGCAACTCTGAAACTTAACCTAAGCGTTTTTCGAAGCTACTTTTTAGCTAACTTCTTATAGGAAGGTCTAGGAGCTCTGAAAATAAACGTGCGCGTCTTTCACTCTTCCAGAGAGACTTAGAAGAATTTTGTGATATTTTTTATTAAAATGGTGTATAAGGGTATATATATAAATATATTTTATGCACTGTATATGAGCTGGCGATTTCTAAGTCTGTGGTTCCGAGAGGGGGTAACCAGGCTCACTAATAAAGGTCAAGCCACTTGGCTGCCAGAATGCCCTGCTTCAGCACAAACCAGAAAGGCATTGTGATAAGCGTATCCCCGGTATAGTCAGGGGTTAATGGGAGTCGTCCCCGTCCCCCCAGTATACGGCCAGAACCATGGACCTGGTACTTGTGGTTCGGACTGTCTCCAACCAGCCATAATGTTGTGAGAGTGAAATTATGTCTAAGTCCAGCTTTGGTACATTAGAAGCAACTCTGAAACTTAACCTAAGCGTTTTTCGAAGCTACTTTTTAGCTAACTTCTTATAGGAAGGTCTCGGAGCTCTGAAAATGAACGTGCGCGTCTTTCACTCTTCCCGAGAGACTTAGAAGAATTTTGTGATATTTTTTATTAAAATGGTGTATAAGGGTATATATATAAATATATTTTATGCACTGTATATGAGCTGGCGATTTCTAAGTCTGTGGTTCCGAGAGGGGGTAACCAGGCTCACTAATAAAGGTCAAGCCACTTGGCTGCCAGAATGCCCTGCTTCAGCACAGACCAGAAAGGCATTGTGATAAGCGTATCCCCGGTATAGTCAGGGGTTAATGGGAGTCGTCCCCGTCCCCCCAGTATACGGCCAGAACCATGGACCCAGTACTTGTGGTTCGGACCCTCTCCAACCAGCCATAATGTTGTGAGAGTGAAATGATGTCTAAGTCCAGCTTTGGTACATTAGAAGCAACTCTGAAACTTAACCTAAGCGTTTTTCGAAGCTACTTTTTAGCTAACTTCTTATAGGAAGGTCTAGGAGCTCTGAAAATGAACGTGCGCGTCTTTCACTCTTCCAGAGAGACTTAGAAGAATTTTGTGATATTTTTTATTAAAATGGTGTATAAGGGTATATATATAAATATATTTTATGCACTGTATATGAGCTGGCGATTTCTAAGTCTGTGGTTCCGAGAGGGGGTAACCAGGCTCACTAATAAAGGTCAAGCCACTTGGCTGCCAGAATGCCCTGCTTCAGCACAGACCAGAAAGGCATTGTGATAAGCGTATCCCCGGTATAGTCAGGGGTTAATGGGAGTCGTCCCCGTCCCCCCAGTATACGGCCAGAACCATGGACCCGGTACTTGTGGTTCGGACTGTCTCCAACCAGCCATAATGTTGTGAGAGTGAAATTATGTCTAAGTCCAGCTTTGGTACATTAGAAGCAACTCTGAAACTTAACCTAAGCGTTTTTCGAAGCTACTTTTTAGCTAACTTCTTATAGGAAGGTCTAGGAGCTCTGAAAATGAACGTGCGCGTCTTTCACTCTTCCAGAGAGACTTAGAAGAATTTTGTGATATTTTTTATTAAAATGGTGTATAAGGGTATATATATAAATATATTTTATGCACTGTATATGAGCTGGCGATTTCTAAGTCTGTGGTTCCGAGAGGGGGTAACCAGGCTCACTAATAAAGGTCAAGCCACTTGGCTGCCAGAATGCCCTGCTTCAGCACAGACCAGAAAGGCATTGTGATAAGCGTATCCCCGGTATAGTCAGGGGTTAATGGGAGTCGTCCCCGTCCCCCCAGTATACGGCCAGAACCATGGACCCGGTACTTGTGGTTCGGACTGTCTCCAACCAGCCATAATGTTGTGAGAGTGAAATTATGTCTAAGTCCAGCTTTGGTACATTAGAAGCAACTCTGAAACTTAACCTAAGCGTTTTTCGAAGCTACTTTTTAGCTAACTTCTTATAGGAAGGTCTAGGAGCTCTGAAAATGAACGTGCGCGTCTTTCACTCTTCCCGAGAGACTTAGAAGAATTTTGTGATATTTTTTTATTAAAATGGTGTATAAGGGTATATATATAAATATATTTTATGCACTGTATATGAGCTGGCGATTTCTAAGTCTGTGGTTCCGAGAGGGGGTAACCAGGCTCACTAATAAAGGTCAAGCCACTTGGCTGCCAGAATGCCCTGCTTCAGCACAGACCAGAAAGGCATTGTGATAAGCGTATCCCCGGTATAGTCAGGGGTTAATGGGAGTCGTCCCCGTCCCCCCAGTATACGGCCAGAACCATGGACCCAGTACTTGTGGTTCGGACCCTCTACAACCAGCCATAATGTTGTGAGAGTGAAATGATGTCTAAGTCCAGCTTTGGTACATTAGAAGCAACTCTGAAACTTAACCTAAGCGTTTTTCGAAGCTACTTTTTAGCTAACTTCTAATAGGAAGGTCTAGGAGCTCTGAAAATGAACGTGCGCGTCTTTCACTCTTCCCGAGGGACTTAGAAGAATTTTGTGATATTTTTTATTAAAATGGTGTATAAGGGTATATATATAAATATATTTTATGCACTGTATATGAGCTGGCGATTTCTAAGTCTGTGGTTCCGAGAGGGGGTAACCAGGCTCACTAATAAAGGTCAAGCCACTTGGCTGCCAGAATGCCCTGCTTCAGCACAGACCAGAAAGGCATTGTGATAAGCGTATCCCCGGTATAGTCAGGGGTTAATGGGAGTCGTCCCCGTCCCCCCAGTATACGGCCAGAACCATGGACCCGGTACTTGTGGTTCGGACTGTCTCCAACCAGCCATAATGTTGTGAGAGTGAAATTATGTCTAAGTCCAGCTTTGGTACATTAGAAGCAACTCTGAAACTTAACCTAAGCGTTTTTCGAAGCTACTTTTTAGCTAACTTCTTATAGGAAGGTCTAGGAGCTCTGAAAATAAACGTGCGCGTCTTTCACTCTTCCAGAGAGACTTAGAAGAATTTTGTGATATTTTTTATTAAAATGGTGTATAAGGGTATATATATAAATATATTTTATGCACTGTATATGAGCTGGCGATTTCTAAGTCTGTGGTTCCGAGAGGGGGTAACCAGGCTCACTAATAAAGGTCAAGCCACTTGGCTGCCAGAATGCCCTGCTTCAGCACAAACCAGAAAGGCATTGTGATAAGCGTATCCCCGGTATAGTCAGGGGTTAATGGGAGTCGTCCCCGTCCCCCCAGTATACGGCCAGAACCATGGACCTGGTACTTGTGGTTCGGACTGTCTCCAACCAGCCATAATGTTGTGAGAGTGAAATTATGTCTAAGTCCAGCTTTGGTACATTAGAAGCAACTCTGAAACTTAACCTAAGCGTTTTTCGAAGCTACTTTTTAGCTAACTTCTTATAGGAAGGTCTCGGAGCTCTGAAAATGAACGTGCGCGTCTTTCACTCTTCCCGAGAGACTTAGAAGAATTTTGTGATATTTTTTTATTAAAATGGTGTATAAGGGTATATATATAAATATATTTTATGCACTGTATATGAGCTGGCGATTTCTAAGTCTCTGGTTCCGAGAGGGGGTAACCAGGCTCACTAATAAAGGTCAAGCCACTTGGCTGCCAGAATGCCCTGCTTCAGCACAGACCAGAAAGGCATTGTGATAAGCGTATCCCCGGTATAGTCAGGGGTTAATGGGAGTCGTCCCCGTCCCCCCAGTATACGGCCAGAACCATGGACCCAGTACTTGTGGTTCGGACCCTCTCCAACCAGCCATAATGTTGTGAGAGTGAAATGATGTCTAAGTCCAGCTTTGGTACATTAGAAGCAACTCTGAAACTTAACCTAAGCGTTTTTCGAAGCTACTTTTTGGCTAACTTCTTATAGGAAGGTCTAGGAGCTCTGAAAATGAACGTGCGCGTCTTTCACTCTTCCAGAGAGACTTAGAAGAATTTTGTGATATTTTTTATTAAAATGGTGTATAAGGGTATATATATAAATATATTTTATGCACTGTATATGAGCTGGCGATTTCTAAGTCTGTGGTTCCGAGAGGGGGTAACCAGGCTCACTAATAAAGGTCAAGCCACTTGGCTGCCAGAATGCCCTGCTTCAGCACAGACCAGAAAGGCATTGTGATAAGCGTATCCCCGGTATAGTCAGGGGTTAATGGGAGTCGTCCCCGTCCCCCCAGTATACGGCCAGAACCATGGACCCGGTACTTGTGGTGCGGACTGTCTCCAACCAGCCATAATGTTGTGAGAGTGACATTATGTCTAAGTCCAGCTTTGGTACATTAGAAGCAACTCTGAAACTTAACCTAAGCGTTTTTCGAAGCTACTTTTTGGCTAACTTCTTATAGGAAGGTCTAGGAGCTCTGAAAATGAACGCGCGCGTCTTTCACTCTTCCAGAGAGACTTAGAAGAATTTTGTGATATTTTTTATTAAAATGGTGTATAAGGGTATATATATAAATATATTTTATGCACTGTATATGAGCTGGCGATTTCTAAGTCTGTGGTTCCGAGAGGGGGTAACCAGGCTCACTAATAAAGGTCAAGCCACTTGGCTGCCAGAATGCCCTGCTTCAGCACAGACCAGAAAGGCATTGTGATAAGCGTATCCCCGGTATAGTCAGGGGTTAATGGGAGTCGTCCCCGTCCCCCCAGTATACGGCCAGAACCATGGACCCGGTACTTGTGGTTCGGACTGTCTCCAACCAGCCATAATGTTGTGAGAGTGAAATTATGTCTAAGTCCAGCTTTGGTACATTAGAAGCAACTCTGAAACTTAACCTAAGCGTTTTTCGAAGCTACTTTTTAGCTAACTTCTTATAGGAAGGTCTCGGAGCTCTGAAAATGAACGTGCGCGTCTTTCACTCTTCCCGAGAGACTTAGAAGAATTTTGTGATATTTTTTATTAAAATGGTGTATAAGGGTATATATATAAATATATTTTATGCACTGTATATGAGCTGGCGATTTCTAAGTCTGTGGTTCCGAGAGGGGGTAACCAGGCTCACTAATAAAGGTCAAGCCACTTGGCTGCCAGAATGCCCTGCTTCAGCACAGACCAGAAAGGCATTGTGATAAGCGTATCCCCGGTATAGTCAGGGGTTAATGGGAGTCGTCCCCGTCCCCCCAGTATACGGCCAGAACCATGGACCCAGTACTTGTGGTTCGGACCCTCTCCAACCAGCCATAATGTTGTGAGAGTGAAATGATGTCTAAGTCCAGCTTTGGTACATTAGAAGCAACTCTGAAACTTAACCTAAGCGTTTTTCGAAGCTACTTTTTGGCTAACTTCTTATAGGAAGGTCTAGGAGCTCTGAAAATGAACGTGCGCGTCTTTCACTCTTCCAGAGAGACTTAGAAGAATTTTGTGATATTTTTTATTAAAATGGTGTATAAGGGTATATATATAAATATATTTTATGCACTGTATATGAGCTGGCGATTTCTAAGTCTGTGGTTCCGAGAGGGGGTAACCAGGCTCACTAATAAAGGTCAAGCCACTTGGCTGCCAGAATGCCCTGCTTCAGCACAGACCAGAAAGGCATTGTGATAAGCGTATCCCCGGTATAGTCAGGGGTTAATGGGAGTCGTCCCCGTCCCCCCAGTATACGGCCAGAACCATGGACCCGGTACTTGTGGTGCGGACTGTCTCCAACCAGCCATAATGTTGTGAGAGTGACATTATGTCTAAGTCCAGCTTTGGTACATTAGAAGCAACTCTGAAACTTAACCTAAGCGTTTTTCGAAGCTACTTTTTGGCTAACTTCTAATAGGAAGGTCTAGGAGCTCTGAAAATGAACGTGCGCGTCTTTCACTCTTCCCGAGGGACTTAGAAGAATTTTGTGATATTTTTTATTAAAATGGTGTATAAGGGTATATATATAAATATATTTTATGCACTGTATATGAGCTGGCGATTTCTAAGTCTGTGGTTCCGAGAGGGGGTAACCAGGCTCACTAATAAAGGTCAAGCCACTTGGCTGCCAGAATGCCCTGCTTCAGCACAGACCAGAAAGGCATTGTGATAAGCGTATCCCCGGTATAGTCAGGGGTTAATGGGAGTCGTCCCCGTCCCCCCAGTATACGGCCAGAACCATGGACCCGGTACTTGTGGTTCGGACTGTCTCCAACCAGCCATAATTTTGTGAGAGTGAAATTATGTCTAAGTCCAGCTTTGGTACATTAGAAGCAACTCTGAAACTTAACCTAAGCGTTTTTCGAAGCTACTTTTTGGCTAACTTCTTATAGGAAGGTCTAGGAGCTCTGAAAATGAACGTGCGCGTCTTTCACTCTTCCAGAGAGACTTAGAAGAATTTTGTGATATTTTTTATTAAAATGGTGTATAAGGGTATATATATAAATATATTTTATGCACTGTATATGAGCTGGCGATTTCTAAGTCTGTGGTTCCGAGAGGGGGTAACCAGGCTCACTAATAAAGGTCAAGCCACTTGGCTGCCAGAATGCCCTGCTTCAGCACAGACCAGAAAGGCATTGTGATAAGCGTATCCCCGGTATAGTCAGGGGTTAATGGGAGTCGTCCCCGTCCCCCCAGTATACGGCCAGAACCATGGACCCGGTACTTGTGGTTCGGACTGTCTCCAACCAGCCATAATGTTGTGAGAGTGAAATTATGTCTAAGTCCAGCTTTGGTACATTAGAAGCAACTCTGAAACTTAACCTAAGCGTTTTTCGAAGCTACTTTTTAGCTAACTTCTTATAGGAAGGTCTAGGAGCTCTGAAAATGAACGTGCGCGTCTTTCACTCTTCCAGAGAGACTTAGAAGAATTTTGTGATATTTATTATTAAAATGGTGTATAAGGGTATATATATAAATATATTTTATGCACTGTATATGAGCTGGCGATTTCTAAGTCTGTGGTTCCGAGAGGGGGTAACCAGGCTCACTAATAAAGGTCAAGCCACTTGGCTGCCAGAATGCCCTGCTTCAGCACAAACCAGAAAGGCATTGTGATAAGCGTATCCCCGGTATAGTCAGGGGTTAATGGGAGTCGTCCCCGTCCCCCCAGTATACGGCCAGAACCATGGACCTGGTACTTGTGGTTCGGACTGTCTCCAACCAGCCATAATGTTGTGAGAGTGAAATTATGTCTAAGTCCAGCTTTGGTACATTAGAAGCAACTCTGAAACTTAACCTAAGCGTTTTTCGAAGCTACTTTTTAGCTAACTTCTTATAGGAAGGTCTCGGAGCTCTGAAAATGAACGTGCGCGTCTTTCACTCTTCCCGAGAGACTTAGAAGAATTTTGTGATATTTTTTATTAAAATGGTGTATAAGGGTATATATATAAATATATTTTATGCACTGTATATGAGCTGGCGATTTCTAAGTCTGTGGTTCCGAGAGGGGGTAACCAGGCTCACTAATAAAGGTCAAGCCACTTGGCTGCCAGAATGCCCTGCTTCAGCACAGACCAGAAAGGCATTGTGATAAGCGTATCCCCGGTATAGTCAGGGGTTAATGGGAGTCGTCCCCGTCCCCCCAGTATACGGCCAGAACCATGGACCCAGTACTTGTGGTTCGGACCCTCTCCAACCAGCCATAATGTTGTGAGAGTGAAATGATGTCTAAGTCCAGCTTTGGTACATTAGAAGCAACTCTGAAACTTAACCTAAGCGTTTTTCGAAGCTACTTTTTAGCTAACTTCTTATAGGAAGGTCTAGGAGCTCTGAAAATGAACGTGCGCGTCTTTCACTCTTCCAGAGAGACTTAGAAGAATTTTGTGATATTTTTTATTAAAATGGTGTATAAGGGTATATATATAAATATATTTTATGCACTGTATATGAGCTGGCGATTTCTAAGTCTGTGGTTCCGAGAGGGGGTAACCAGGCTCACTAATAAAGGTCAAGCCACTTGGCTGCCAGAATGCCCTGCTTCAGCACAGACCAGAAAGGCATTGTGATAAGCGTATCCCCGGTATAGTCAGGGGTTAATGGGAGTCGTCCCCGTCCCCCCAGTATACGGCCAGAACCATGGACCCGGTACTTGTGGTTCGGACTGTCTCCAACCAGCCATAATGTTGTGAGAGTGAAATTATGTCTAAGTCCAGCTTTGGTACATTAGAAGCAACTCTGAAACTTAACCTAAGCGTTTTTCGAAGCTACTTTTTAGCTAACTTCTTATAGGAAGGTCTAGGAGCTCTGAAAATGAACGTGCGCGTCTTTCACTCTTCCAGAGAGACTTAGAAGAATTTTGTGATATTTTTTATTAAAATGGTGTATAAGGGTATATATATAAATATATTTTATGCACTGTATATGAGCTGGCGATTTCTAAGTCTGTGGTTCCGAGAGGGGGTAACCAGGCTCACTAATAAAGGTCAAGCCACTTGGCTGCCAGAATGCCCTGCTTCAGCACAGACCAGAAAGGCATTGTGATAAGCGTATCCCCGGTATAGTCAGGGGTTAATGGGAGTCGTCCCCGTCCCCCCAGTATACGGCCAGAACCATGGACCCGGTACTTGTGGTTCGGACTGTCTCCAACCAGCCATAATGTTGTGAGAGTGAAATTATGTCTAAGTCCAGCTTTGGTACATTAGAAGCAACTCTGAAACTTAACCTAAGCGTTTTTCGAAGCTACTTTTTAGCTAACTTCTTATAGGAAGGTCTAGGAGCTCTGAAAATGAACGTGCGCGTCTTTCACTCTTCCAGAGAGACTTAGAAGAATTTTGTGATATTTTTTATTAAAATGGTGTATAAGGGTATATATATAAATATATTTTATGCACTGTATATGAGCTGGCGATTTCTAAGTCTGTGGTTCCGAGAGGGGGTAACCAGGCTCACTAATAAAGGTCAAGCCACTTGGCTGCCAGAATGCCCTGCTTCAGCACAGACCAGAAAGGCATTGTGATAAGCGTATCCCCGGTATAGTCAGGGGTTAATGGGAGTCGTCCCCGTCCCCCCAGTATACGGCCAGAACCATGGACCAAGTACTTGTGGTTCGGACCCTCTCCAACCAGCCATAATGTTGTGAGAGTGAAATGATGTCTAAGTCCAGCTTTGGTACATTAGAAGCAACTCTGAAACTTAACCTAAGCGTTTTTCGAAGCTACTTTTTAGCTAACTTCTAATAGGAAGGTCTAGGAGCTCTGAAAATGAACGTGCGCGTCTTTCACTCTTCCCGAGGGACTTAGAAGAATTTTGTGATATTTTTTATTAAAATGGTGTATAAGGGTATATATATAAATATATTTTATGCACTGTATATGAGCTGGCGATTTCTAAGTCTGTGGTTCCGAGAGGGGGTAACCAGGCTCACTAATAAAGGTCAAGCCACTTGGCTGCCAGAATGCCCTGCTTCAGCACAGACCAGAAAGGCATTGTGATAAGCGTATCCCCGGTATAGTCAGGGGTTAATGGGAGTCGTCCCCGTCCCCCCAGTATACGGCCAGAACCATGGACCCGGTACTTGTGGTTCGGACTGTCTCCAACCAGCCATAATGTTGTGAGAGTGAAATGATGTCTAAGTCCAGCTTTGGTACATTAGAAGCAACTCTGAAACTTAACCTAAGCGTTTTTCGAAGCTACTTTTTAGCTAACTTCTTATAGGAAGGTCTAGGAGCTCTGAAAATGAACGTGCGCGTCTTTCACTCTTCCAGAGAGACTTAGAAGAATTTTGTGATATTTTTTATTAAAATGGTGTATAAGGGTATATATATAAATATATTTTATGCACTGTATATGAGCTGGCGATTTCTAAGTCTGTGGTTCCGAGAGGGGGTAACCAGGCTCACTAATAAAGGTCAAGCCACTTGGCTGCCAGAATGCCCTGCTTCAGCACAGACCAGAAAGGCATTGTGATAAGCGTATCCCCGGTATAGTCAGGGGTTAATGGGAGTCGTCCCCGTCCCCCCAGTATACGGCCAGAACCATGGACCCGGTACTTGTGGTTCGGACTGTCTCCAACAAGCCATAATGTTGTGAGAGTGAAATTATGTCTAAGTCCAGCTTTGGTACATTAGAAGCAACTCTGAAACTTAACCTAAGCGTTTTTCGAAGCTACTTTTTAGCTAACTTCTTATAGGAAGGTCTAGGAGCTCTGAAAATGAACGTGCGCGTCTTTCACTCTTCCAGAGAGACTTAGAAGAATTTTGTGATATTTTTTATTAAAATGGTGTATAAGGGTATATATATAAATATATTTTATGCACTGTATATGAGCTGGCGATTTCTAAGTCTGTGGTTCCGAGAGGGGGTAACCAGGCTCACTAATAAAGGTCAAGCCACTTGGCTGCCAGAATGCCCTGCTTCAGCACAGACCAGAAAGGCATTGTGATAAGCGTATCCCCGGTATAGTCAGGGGTTAATGGGAGTCGTCCCCGTCCCCCCAGTATACGGCCAGAACCATGGACCCGGTACTTGTGGTTCGGACCCTCTCCAACCAGCCATAATGTTGTGAGAGTGAAATTATGTCTAAGTCCAGCTTTGGTACATTAGAAGCAACTCTGAAACTTAACCTAAGCGTTTTTCGAAGCTACTTTTTAGCTAACTTCTTATAGGAAGGTCTAGGAGCTCTGAAAATGAACGTGCGCGTCTTTCACTCTTCCCGAGAGACTTAGAAGAATTTTGTGATATTTTTTATTAAAATGGTGTATAAGGGTATATATATAAATATATTTTATGCACTGTATATGAGCTGGCGATTTCTAAGTCTGTGGTTCCGAGAGGGGGTAACCAGGCTCACTAATAAAGGTCAAGCCACTTGGCTGCCAGAATGCCCTGCTTCAGCACAGACCAGAAAGGCATTGTGATAAGCGTATCCCCGGTATAGTCAGGGGTTAATGGGAGTCGTCCCCGTCCCCCCAGTATACGGCCAGAACCATGGACCCGGTACTTGTGGTTTGGACTGTCTCCAACCAGCCATAATGTTGTGAGAGTGACATTATGTCTAAGTCCAGCTTTGGTACATTAGAAGCAACTCTGAAACTTAACCTAAGCGTTTTTCGAAGCTACTTTTTGGCTAACTTCTTATAGGAAGGTCTAGGAGCTCTGAAAATGAACGTGCGCGTCTTTCACTCTTCCCGAGAGACTTAGAAGAATTTTGTGATATTTTTTATTAAAATGGTGTATAAGGGTATATATATAAATATATTTTATGCACTGTATATGAGCTGGCGATTTCTAAGTCTGTGGTTCCGAGAGGGGGTAACCAGGCTCACTAATAAAGGTCAAGCCACTTGGCTGCCAGAATGCCCTGCTTCAGCACAGACCAGAAAGGCATTGTGATAAGCGTATCCCCGGTATAGTCAGGGGTTAATGGGAGTCGTCCCCGTCCCCCCAGTATACGGCCAGAACCATGGACCCGGTACTTGTGGTTCGGACTGTCTCCAACCAGCCATAATGTTGTGAGAGTGACATTATGTCTAAGTCCAGCTTTGGTACATTAGAAGCAACTCTGAAACTTAACCTAAGCGTTTTTCGAAGCTACTTTTTGGCTAACTTCTTATAGGAAGGTCTAGGAGCTCTGAAAATGAACGTGCGCGTCTTTCACTCTTCCCGAGGGACTTAGAAGAAATTTGTGATATTTTTTATTAAAATGGTGTATAAGGGTATATATATAAATATATTTTATGCACTGTATATGAGCTGGCGATTTCTAAGTCTGTGGTTCCAGAGGGGGTAACCAGGCTCACTAATAAAGGTCAAGCCACTTGCCTGCTAGAATGCCCTGCTTCAGCACAGACCAGAAAGGCATTGTGATAAGCGTATCCCCGGTATAGTCAGGGGTTAATGGGAGTCGTCCCCGTCCCCCCAGTATACGGCCAGAACCATGGACCCGGTACTTGTGGTTCGGACTGTCTCCAACCAGCCATAATGTTGTGAGAGTGAAATTATGTCTAAGTCCAGCTTTGGTACATTAGAAGCAACTCTGAAACTTAACCTAAGCGTTTTTCGAAGATACTTTTTGGCTAACTTCTTATAGGAAGGTCTAGGAGCTCTGAAAATGAACGTGCGCGTCTTTCACTCTTTCCGAGGGACTTAGAAGAATTTTGTGATATTTTTTATTAAAATGGTGTATAAGGGTATATATATAAATATATTTTATGCACTGTATATGAGCTGGCGATTTCTAAGTCTGTGGTTCCGAGAGGGGGTAACCAGGCTCACTAATAAAGGTCAAGCCACTTGGCTGCCAGAATGCCCTGCTTCAGCACAGACCAGAAAGGCATTGTGATAAGCGTATCCCCGGTATAGTCAGGGGTTAATGGGAGTCGTCCCCGTCCCCCCAGTATACGGCCAGAACCATGGACCCGGTACTTGTGGTGCGGACTGTCTCCAACCAGCCATAATGTTGTGAGAGTGACATTATGTCTAAGTCCAGCTTTGGTACATTAGAAGCAACTCTGAAACTTAACCTAAGCGTTTTTCGAAGCTACTTTTTGGCTAACTTCTAATAGGAAGGTCTAGGAGCTCTGAAAATGAACGTGCGCGTCTTTCACTCTTCCCGAGGGACTTAGAAGAATTTTGTGATATTTTTTATTAAAATGGTGTATAAGGGTATATATATAAATATATTTTATGCACTGTATATGAGCTGGCGATTTCTAAGTCTGTGGTTCCGAGAGGGGGTAACCAGGCTCACTAATAAAGGTCAAGCCACTTGGCTGCCAGAATGCCCTGCTTCAGCACAGACCAGAAAGGCATTGTGATAAGCGTATCCCCGGTATAGTCAGGGGTTAATGGGAGTCGTCCCCGTCCCCCCAGTATACGGCCAGAACCATGGACCCGGTACTTGTGGTTCGGACTGTCTCCAACCAGCCATAATGTTGTGAGAGTGAAATTATGTCTAAGTCCAGCTTTGGTACATTAGAAGCAACTCTGAAACTTAACCTAAGCGTTTTTCGAAGCTACTTTTTAGCTAACTTCTTATAGGAAGGTCTAGGAGCTCTGAAAATGAACGTGCGCGTCTTTCACTCTTCCAGAGAGACTTAGAAGAATTTTGTGATATTTTTTATTAAAATGGTGTATAAGGGTATATATATAAATATATTTTATGCACTGTATATGAGCTGGCGATTTCTAAGTCTGTGGTTCCGAGAGGGGGTAACCAGGCTCACTAATAAAGGTCAAGCCACTTGGCTGCCAGAATGCCCTGCTTCAGCACAGACCAGAAAGGCATTGTGATAAGCGTATCCCCGGTATAGTCAGGGGTTAATGGGAGTCGTCCCCGTCCCCCCAGTATACGGCCAGAACCATGGACCAAGTACTTGTGGTTCGGACCCTCTCCAACCAGCCATAATGTTGTGAGAGTGAAATGATGTCTAAGTCCAGCTTTGGTACATTAGAAGCAACTCTGAAACTTAACCTAAGCGTTTTTCGAAGCTACTTTTTAGCTAACTTCTAATAGGAAGGTCTAGGAGCTCTGAAAATGAACGTGCGCGTCTTTCACTCTTCCCGAGGGACTTAGAAGAATTTTGTGATATTTTTTATTAAAATGGTGTATAAGGGTATATATATAAATATATTTTATGCACTGTATATGAGCTGGCGATTTCTAAGTCTGTGGTTCCGAGAGGGGGTAACCAGGCTCACTAATAAAGGTCAAGCCACTTGGCTGCCAGAATGCCCTGCTTCAGCACAGACCAGAAAGGCATTGTGATAAGCGTATCCCCGGTATAGTCAGGGGTTAATGGGAGTCGTCCCCGTCCCCCCAGTATACGGCCAGAACCATGGACCCGGTACTTGTGGTTCGGACTGTCTCCAACCAGCCATAATGTTGTGAGAGTGAAATGATGTCTAAGTCCAGCTTTGGTACATTAGAAGCAACTCTGAAACTTAACCTAAGCGTTTTTCGAAGCTACTTTTTAGCTAACTTCTTATAGGAAGGTCTAGGAGCTCTGAAAATGAACGTGCGCGTCTTTCACTCTTCCAGAGAGACTTAGAAGAATTTTGTGATATTTTTTATTAAAATGGTGTATAAGGGTATATATATAAATATATTTTATGCACTGTATATGAGCTGGCGATTTCTAAGTCTGTGGTTCCGAGAGGGGGTAACCAGGCTCACTAATAAAGGTCAAGCCACTTGGCTGCCAGAATGCCCTGCTTCAGCACAGACCAGAAAGGCATTGTGATAAGCGTATCCCCGGTATAGTCAGGGGTTAATGGGAGTCGTCCCCGTCCCCCCAGTATACGGCCAGAACCATGGACCCGGTACTTGTGGTTCGGACTGTCTCCAACCAGCCATAATGTTGTGAGAGTGAAATTATGTCTAAGTCCAGCTTTGGTACATTAGAAGCAACTCTGAAACTTAACCTAAGCGTTTTTCGAAGCTACTTTTTAGCTAACTTCTTATAGGAAGGTCTAGGAGCTCTGAAAATGAACGTGCGCGTCTTTCACTCTTCCAGAGAGACTTAGAAGAATTTTGTGATATTTTTTATTAAAATGGTGTATAAGGGTATATATATAAATATATTTTATGCACTGTATATGAGCTGGCGATTTCTAAGTCTGTGGTTCCGAGAGGGGGTAACCAGGCTCACTAATAAAGGTCAAGCCACTTGGCTGCCAGAATGCCCTGCTTCAGCACAGACCAGAAAGGCATTGTGATAAGCGTATCCCCGGTATAGTCAGGGGTTAATGGGAGTCGTCCCCGTCCCCCCAGTATACGGCCAGAACCATGGACCCGGTACTTGTGGTTCGGACCCTCTCCAACCAGCCATAATGTTGTGAGAGTGAAATTATGTCTAAGTCCAGCTTTGGTACATTAGAAGCAACTCTGAAACTTAACCTAAGCGTTTTTCGAAGCTACTTTTTAGCTAACTTCTTATAGGAAGGTCTAGGAGCTCTGAAAATGAACGTGCGCGTCTTTCACTCTTCCCGAGAGACTTAGAAGAATTTTGTGATATTTTTTATTAAAATGGTGTATAAGGGTATATATATAAATATATTTTATGCACTGTATATGAGCTGGCGATTTCTAAGTCTGTGGTTCCGAGAGGGGGTAACCAGGCTCACTAATAAAGGTCAAGCCACTTGGCTGCCAGAATGCCCTGCTTCAGCACAGACCAGAAAGGCATTGTGATAAGCGTATCCCCGGTATAGTCAGGGGTTAATGGGAGTCGTCCCCGTCCCCCCAGTATACGGCCAGAACCATGGACCCGGTACTTGTGGTTCGGACTGTCTCCAACCAGCCATAATGTTGTGAGAGTGAAATTATGTCTAAGTCCAGCTTTGGTACATTAGAAGCAACTCTGAAACTTAACCTAAGCGTTTTTCGAAGCTACTTTTTAGCTAACTTCTTATAGGAAGGTCTAGGAGCTCTGAAAATGAACGTGCGCGTCTTTCACTCTTCCAGAGAGACTTAGAAGAATTTTGTGATATTTTTTATTAAAATGGTGTATAAGGGTATATATATAAATATATTTTATGCACTGTATATGAGCTGGCGATTTCTAAGTCTGTGGTTCCGAGAGGGGGTAACCAGGCTCACTAATAAAGGTCAAGCCACTTGGCTGCCAGAATGCCCTGCTTCAGCACAGACCAGAAAGGCATTGTGATAAGCGTATCCCCGGTATAGTCAGGGGTTAATGGGAGTCGTCCCCGTCCCCCCAGTATACGGCCAGAACCATGGACCAAGTACTTGTGGTTCGGACCCTCTCCAACCAGCCATAATGTTGTGAGAGTGAAATGATGTCTAAGTCCAGCTTTGGTACATTAGAAGCAACTCTGAAACTTAACCTAAGCGTTTTTCGAAGCTACTTTTTAGCTAACTTCTAATAGGAAGGTCTAGGAGCTCTGAAAATGAACGTGCGCGTCTTTCACTCTTCCCGAGGGACTTAGAAGAATTTTGTGATATTTTTTATTAAAATGGTGTATAAGGGTATATATATAAATATATTTTATGCACTGTATATGAGCTGGCGATTTCTAAGTCTGTGGTTCCGAGAGGGGGTAACCAGGCTCACTAATAAAGGTCAAGCCACTTGGCTGCCAGAATGCCCTGCTTCAGCACAGACCAGAAAGGCATTGTGATAAGCGTATCCCCGGTATAGTCAGGGGTTAATGGGAGTCGTCCCCGTCCCCCCAGTATACGGCCAGAACCATGGACCCGGTACTTGTGGTTCGGACTGTCTCCAACCAGCCATAATGTTGTGAGAGTGAAATGATGTCTAAGTCCAGCTTTGGTACATTAGAAGCAACTCTGAAACTTAACCTAAGCGTTTTTCGAAGCTACTTTTTAGCTAACTTCTTATAGGAAGGTCTAGGAGCTCTGAAAATGAACGTGCGCGTCTTTCACTCTTCCAGAGAGACTTAGAAGAATTTTGTGATATTTTTTATTAAAATGGTGTATAAGGGTATATATATAAATATATTTTATGCACTGTATATGAGCTGGCGATTTCTAAGTCTGTGGTTCCGAGAGGGGGTAACCAGGCTCACTAATAAAGGTCAAGCCACTTGGCTGCCAGAATGCCCTGCTTCAGCACAGACCAGAAAGGCATTGTGATAAGCGTATCCCCGGTATAGTCAGGGGTTAATGGGAGTCGTCCCCGTCCCCCCAGTATACGGCCAGAACCATGGACCCGGTACTTGTGGTTCGGACTGTCTCCAACCAGCCATAATGTTGTGAGAGTGAAATTATGTCTAAGTCCAGCTTTGGTACATTAGAAGCAACTCTGAAACTTAACCTAAGCGTTTTTCGAAGCTACTTTTTAGCTAACTTCTTATAGGAAGGTCTAGGAGCTCTGAAAATGAACGTGCGCGTCTTTCACTCTTCCAGAGAGACTTAGAAGAATTTTGTGATATTTTTTATTAAAATGGTGTATAAGGGTATATATATAAATATATTTTATGCACTGTATATGAGCTGGCGATTTCTAAGTCTGTGGTTCCGAGAGGGGGTAACCAGGCTCACTAATAAAGGTCAAGCCACTTGGCTGCCAGAATGCCCTGCTTCAGCACAGACCAGAAAGGCATTGTGATAAGCGTATCCCCGGTATAGTCAGGGGTTAATGGGAGTCGTCCCCGTCCCCCCAGTATACGGCCAGAACCATGGACCCGGTACTTGTGGTTCGGACCCTCTCCAACCAGCCATAATGTTGTGAGAGTGAAATTATGTCTAAGTCCAGCTTTGGTACATTAGAAGCAACTCTGAAACTTAACCTAAGCGTTTTTCGAAGCTACTTTTTAGCTAACTTCTTATAGGAAGGTCTAGGAGCTCTGAAAATGAACGTGCGCGTCTTTCACTCTTCCCGAGAGACTTAGAAGAATTTTGTGATATTTTTTATTAAAATGGTGTATAAGGGTATATATATAAATATATTTTATGCACTGTATATGAGCTGGCGATTTCTAAGTCTGTGGTTCCGAGAGGGGGTAACCAGGCTCACTAATAAAGGTCAAGCCACTTGGCTGCCAGAATGCCCTGCTTCAGCACAGACCAGAAAGGCATTGTGATAAGCGTATCCCCGGTATAGTCAGGGGTTAATGGGAGTCGTCCCCGTCCCCCCAGTATACGGCCAGAACCATGGACCCGGTACTTGTGGTTCGGACTGTCTCCAACCAGCCATAATGTTGTGAGAGTGACATTATGTCTAAGTCCAGCTTTGGTACATTAGAAGCAACTCTGAAACTTAACCTAAGCGTTTTTCGAAGCTACTTTTTGGCTAACTTCTTATAGGAAGGTCTAGGAGCTCTGAAAATGAACGTGCGCGTCTTTCACTCTTCCCGAGGGACTTAGAAGAAATTTGTGATATTTTTTATTAAAATGGTGTATAAGGGTATATATATAAATATATTTTATGCACTGTATATGAGCTGGCGATTTCTAAGTCTGTGGTTCCAGAGGGGGTAACCAGGCTCACTAATAAAGGTCAAGCCACTTGCCTGCTAGAATGCCCTGCTTCAGCACAGACCAGAAAGGCATTGTGATAAGCGTATCCCCGGTATAGTCAGGGGTTAATGGGAGTCGTCCCCGTCCCCCCAGTATACGGCCAGAACCATGGACCCGGTACTTGTGGTTCGGACTGTCTCCAACCAGCCATAATGTTGTGAGAGTGAAATTATGTCTAAGTCCAGCTTTGGTACATTAGAAGCAACTCTGAAACTTAACCTAAGCGTTTTTCGAAGATACTTTTTGGCTAACTTCTTATAGGAAGGTCTAGGAGCTCGAAAATGAACGTGCGCGTCTTTCACTCTTTCCGAGGGACTTAGAAGAATTTTGTGATATTTTTTATTAAAATGGTGTATAAGGGTATATATATAAATATATTTTATGCACTGTATATGAGCTGGCGATTTCTAAGTCTGTGGTTCCGAGAGGGGGTAACCAGGCTCACTAATAAAGGTCAAGCCACTTGGCTGCCAGAATGCCCTGCTTCAGCACAGACCAGAAAGGCATTGTGATAAGCGTATCCCCGGTATAGTCAGGGGTTAATGGGAGTCGTCCCCGTCCCCCCAGTATACGGCCAGAACCATGGACCCGGTACTTGTGGTGCGGACTGTCTCCAACCAGCCATAATGTTGTGAGAGTGACATTATGTCTAAGTCCAGCTTTGGTACATTAGAAGCAACTCTGAAACTTAACCTAAGCGTTTTTCGAAGCTACTTTTTGGCTAACTTCTAATAGGAAGGTCTAGGAGCTCTGAAAATGAACGTGCGCGTCTTTCACTCTTCCCGAGGGACTTAGAAGAATTTTGTGATATTTTTTATTAAAATGGTGTATAAGGGTATATATATAAATATATTTTATGCACTGTATATGAGCTGGCGATTTCTAAGTCTGTGGTTCCGAGAGGGGGTAACCAGGCTCACTAATAAAGGTCAAGCCACTTGGCTGCCAGAATGCCCTGCTTCAGCACAGACCAGAAAGGCATTGTGATAAGCGTATCCCCGGTATAGTCAGGGGTTAATGGGAGTCGTCCCCGTCCCCCCAGTATACGGCCAGAACCATGGACCCGGTACTTGTGGTTCGGACTGTCTCCAACCAGCCATAATGTTGTGAGAGTGACATTATGTCTAAGTCCAGCTTTGGTACATTAGAAGCAACTCTGAAACTTAACCTAAGCGTTTTTCGAAGCTACTTTTTGGCTAACTTCTTATAGGAAGGTCTAGGAGCTCTGAAAATGAACGTGCGCGTCTTTCACTCTTCCCGAGAGACTTAGAAGAATTTTGTGATATTTTTTATTAAAATGGTGTATAAGGGTATATATATAAATATATTTTATGCACTGTATATGAGCTGGCGATTTCTAAGTCTGTGGTTCCGAGAGGGGGTAACCAGGCTCACTAATAAAGGTCAAGCCACTTGGCTGCCAGAATGCCCTGCTTCAGCACAGACCAGAAAGGCATTGTGATAAGCGTATCCCCGGTATAGTCAGGGGTTAATGGGAGTCGTCCCCGTCCCCCCAGTATACGGCCAGAACCATGGACCCGGTACTTGTGGTTCGGACTGTCTCCAACCAGCCATAATGTTGTGAGAGTGACATTATGTCTAAGTCCAGCTTTGGTACATTAGAAGCAACTCTGAAACTTAACCTAAGCGTTTTTCGAAGCTACTTTTTGGCTAACTTCTTATAGGAAGGTCTAGGAGCTCTGAAAATGAACGTGCGCGTCTTTCACTCTTCCCGAGGGACTTAGAAGAAATTTGTGATATTTTTTATTAAAATGGTGTATAAGGGTATATATATAAATATATTTTATGCACTGTATATGAGCTGGCGATTTCTAAGTCTGTGGTTCCAGAGGGGGTAACCAGGCTCACTAATAAAGGTCAAGCCACTTGCCTGCTAGAATGCCCTGCTTCAGCACAGACCAGAAAGGCATTGTGATAAGCGTATCCCCGGTATAGTCAGGGGTTAATGGGAGTCGTCCCCGTCCCCCCAGTATACGGCCAGAACCATGGACCCGGTACTTGTGGTTCGGACTGTCTCCAACCAGCCATAATGTTGTGAGAGTGAAATTATGTCTAAGTCCAGCTTTGGTACATTAGAAGCAACTCTGAAACTTAACCTAAGCGTTTTTCGAAGATACTTTTTGGCTAACTTCTTATAGGAAGGTCTAGGAGCTCTGAAAATGAACGTGCGCGTCTTTCACTCTTTCCGAGGGACTTAGAAGAATTTTGTGATATTTTTTATTAAAATGGTGTATAAGGGTATATATATAAATATATTTTATGCACTGTATATGAGCTGGCGATTTCTAAGTCTGTGGTTCCGAGAGGGGGTAACCAGGCTCACTAATAAAGGTCAAGCCACTTGGCTGCCAGAATGCCCTGCTTCAGCACAGACCAGAAAGGCATTGTGATAAGCGTATCCCCGGTATAGTCAGGGGTTAATGGGAGTCGTCCCCGTCCCCCCAGTATACGGCCAGAACCATGGACCCGGTACTTGTGGTGCGGACTGTCTCCAACCAGCCATAATGTTGTGAGAGTGACATTATGTCTAAGTCCAGCTTTGGTACATTAGAAGCAACTCTGAAACTTAACCTAAGCGTTTTTCGAAGCTACTTTTTGGCTAACTTCTAATAGGAAGGTCTAGGAGCTCTGAAAATGAACGTGCGCGTCTTTCACTCTTCCCGAGGGACTTAGAAGAATTTTGTGATATTTTTTATTAAAATGGTGTATAAGGGTATATATATAAATATATTTTATGCACTGTATATGAGCTGGCGATTTCTAAGTCTGTGGTTCCGAGAGGGGGTAACCAGGCTCACTAATAAAGGTCAAGCCACTTGGCTGCCAGAATGCCCTGCTTCAGCACAGACCAGAAAGGCATTGTGATAAGCGTATCCCCGGTATAGTCAGGGGTTAATGGGAGTCGTCCCCGTCCCCCCAGTATACGGCCAGAACCATGGACCAAGTACTTGTGGTTCGGACCCTCTCCAACCAGCCATAATGTTGTGAGAGTGAAATGATGTCTAAGTCCAGCTTTGGTACATTAGAAGCAACTCTGAAACTTAACCTAAGCGTTTTTCGAAGCTACTTTTTAGCTAACTTCTAATAGGAAGGTCTAGGAGCTCTGAAATATGAACGTGCGCGTCTTTCACTCTTCCCGAGGGACTTAGAAGAATTTTGTGATATTTTTTATTAAAATGGTGTATAAGGGTATATATATAAATATATTTTATGCACTGTATATGAGCTGGCGATTTCTAAGTCTGTGGTTCCGAGAGGGGGTAACCAGGCTCACTAATAAAGGTCAAGCCACTTGGCTGCCAGAATGCCCTGCTTCAGCACAGACCAGAAAGGCATTGTGATAAGCGTATCCCCGGTATAGTCAGGGGTTAATGGGAGTCGTCCCCGTCCCCCCAGTATACGGCCAGAACCATGGACCCGGTACTTGTGGTTCGGACTGTCTCCAACCAGCCATAATGTTGTGAGAGTGAAATGATGTCTAAGTCCAGCTTTGGTACATTAGAAGCAACTCTGAAACTTAACCTAAGCGTTTTTCGAAGCTACTTTTTAGCTAACTTCTTATAGGAAGGTCTAGGAGCTCTGAAAATGAACGTGCGCGTCTTTCACTCTTCCAGAGAGACTTAGAAGAATTTTGTGATATTTTTTATTAAAATGGTGTATAAGGGTATATATATAAATATATTTTATGCACTGTATATGAGCTGGCGATTTCTAAGTCTGTGGTTCCGAGAGGGGGTAACCAGGCTCACTAATAAAGGTCAAGCCACTTGGCTGCCAGAATGCCCTGCTTCAGCACAGACCAGAAAGGCATTGTGATAAGCGTATCCCCGGTATAGTCAGGGGTTAATGGGAGTCGTCCCCGTCCCCCCAGTATACGGCCAGAACCATGGACCCGGTACTTGTGGTTCGGACTGTCTCCAACCAGCCATAATGTTGTGAGAGTGAAATTATGTCTAAGTCCAGCTTTGGTACATTAGAAGCAACTCTGAAACTTAACCTAAGCGTTTTTCGAAGCTACTTTTTAGCTAACTTCTTATAGGAAGGTCTAGGAGCTCTGAAAATGAACGTGCGCGTCTTTCACTCTTCCAGAGAGACTTAGAAGAATTTTGTGATATTTTTTATTAAAATGGTGTATAAGGGTATATATATAAATATATTTTATGCACTGTATATGAGCTGGCGATTTCTAAGTCTGTGGTTCCGAGAGGGGGTAACCAGGCTCACTAATAAAGGTCAAGCCACTTGGCTGCCAGAATGCCCTGCTTCAGCACAGACCAGAAAGGCATTGTGATAAGCGTATCCCCGGTATAGTCAGGGGTTAATGGGAGTCGTCCCCGTCCCCCCAGTATACGGCCAGAACCATGGACCCGGTACTTGTGGTTCGGACCCTCTCCAACCAGCCATAATGTTGTGAGAGTGAAATTATGTCTAAGTCCAGCTTTGGTACATTAGAAGCAACTCTGAAACTTAACCTAAGCGTTTTTCGAAGCTACTTTTTAGCTAACTTCTTATAGGAAGGTCTAGGAGCTCTGAAAATGAACGTGCGCGTCTTTCACTCTTCCCGAGAGACTTAGAAGAATTTTGTGATATTTTTTATTAAAATGGTGTATAAGGGTATATATATAAATATATTTTATGCACTGTATATGAGCTGGCGATTTCTAAGTCTGTGGTTCCGAGAGGGGGTAACCAGGCTCACTAATAAAGGTCAAGCCACTTGGCTGCCAGAATGCCCTGCTTCAGCACAGACCAGAAAGGCATTGTGATAAGCGTATCCCCGGTATAGTCAGGGGTTAATGGGAGTCGTCCCCGTCCCCCCAGTATACGGCCAGAACCATGGACCCGGTACTTGTGGTTCGGACTGTCTCCAACCAGCCATAATGTTGTGAGAGTGAAATTATGTCTAAGTCCAGCTTTGGTACATTAGAAGCAACTCTGAAACTTAACCTAAGCGTTTTTCGAAGCTACTTTTTAGCTAACTTCTTATAGGAAGGTCTAGGAGCTCTGAAAATGAACGTGCGCGTCTTTCACTCTTCCAGAGAGACTTAGAAGAATTTTGTGATATTTTTTATTAAAATGGTGTATAAGGGTATATATATAAATATATTTTATGCACTGTATATGAGCTGGCGATTTCTAAGTCTGTGGTTCCGAGAGGGGGTAACCAGGCTCACTAATAAAGGTCAAGCCACTTGGCTGCCAGAATGCCCTGCTTCAGCACAGACCAGAAAGGCATTGTGATAAGCGTATCCCCGGTATAGTCAGGGGTTAATGGGAGTCGTCCCCGTCCCCCCAGTATACGGCCAGAACCATGGACCAAGTACTTGTGGTTCGGACCCTCTCCAACCAGCCATAATGTTGTGAGAGTGAAATGATGTCTAAGTCCAGCTTTGGTACATTAGAAGCAACTCTGAAACTTAACCTAAGCGTTTTTCGAAGCTACTTTTTAGCTAACTTCTAATAGGAAGGTCTAGGAGCTCTGAAAATGAACGTGCGCGTCTTTCACTCTTCCCGAGGGACTTAGAAGAATTTTGTGATATTTTTTATTAAAATGGTGTATAAGGGTATATATATAAATATATTTTATGCACTGTATATGAGCTGGCGATTTCTAAGTCTGTGGTTCCGAGAGGGGGTAACCAGGCTCACTAATAAAGGTCAAGCCACTTGGCTGCCAGAATGCCCTGCTTCAGCACAGACCAGAAAGGCATTGTGATAAGCGTATCCCCGGTATAGTCAGGGGTTAATGGGAGTCGTCCCCGTCCCCCCAGTATACGGCCAGAACCATGGACCCGGTACTTGTGGTTCGGACTGTCTCCAACCAGCCATAATGTTGTGAGAGTGAAATGATGTCTAAGTCCAGCTTTGGTACATTAGAAGCAACTCTGAAACTTAACCTAAGCGTTTTTCGAAGCTACTTTTTAGCTAACTTCTTATAGGAAGGTCTAGGAGCTCTGAAAATGAACGTGCGCGTCTTTCACTCTTCCAGAGAGACTTAGAAGAATTTTGTGATATTTTTTATTAAAATGGTGTATAAGGGTATATATATAAATATATTTTATGCACTGTATATGAGCTGGCGATTTCTAAGTCTGTGGTTCCGAGAGGGGGTAACCAGGCTCACTAATAAAGGTCAAGCCACTTGGCTGCCAGAATGCCCTGCTTCAGCACAGACCAGAAAGGCATTGTGATAAGCGTATCCCCGGTATAGTCAGGGGTTAATGGGAGTCGTCCCCGTCCCCCCAGTATACGGCCAGAACCATGGACCCGGTACTTGTGGTTCGGACTGTCTCCAACCAGCCATAATGTTGTGAGAGTGAAATTATGTCTAAGTCCAGCTTTGGTACATTAGAAGCAACTCTGAAACTTAACCTAAGCGTTTTTCGAAGCTACTTTTTAGCTAACTTCTTATAGGAAGGTCTAGGAGCTCTGAAAATGAACGTGCGCGTCTTTCACTCTTCCAGAGAGACTTAGAAGAATTTTGTGATATTTTTTATTAAAATGGTGTATAAGGGTATATATATAAATATATTTTATGCACTGTATATGAGCTGGCGATTTCTAAGTCTGTGGTTCCGAGAGGGGGTAACCAGGCTCACTAATAAAGGTCAAGCCACTTGGCTGCCAGAATGCCCTGCTTCAGCACAGACCAGAAAGGCATTGTGATAAGCGTATCCCCGGTATAGTCAGGGGTTAATGGGAGTCGTCCCCGTCCCCCCAGTATACGGCCAGAACCATGGACCCGGTACTTGTGGTTCGGACCCTCTCCAACCAGCCATAATGTTGTGAGAGTGAAATTATGTCTAAGTCCAGCTTTGGTACATTAGAAGCAACTCTGAAACTTAACCTAAGCGTTTTTCGAAGCTACTTTTTAGCTAACTTCTTATAGGAAGGTCTAGGAGCTCTGAAAATGAACGTGCGCGTCTTTCACTCTTCCCGAGAGACTTAGAAGAATTTTGTGATATTTTTTATTAAAATGGTGTATAAGGGTATATATATAAATATATTTTATGCACTGTATATGAGCTGGCGATTTCTAAGTCTGTGGTTCCGAGAGGGGGTAACCAGGCTCACTAATAAAGGTCAAGCCACTTGGCTGCCAGAATGCCCTGCTTCAGCACAGACCAGAAAGGCATTGTGATAAGCGTATCCCCGGTATAGTCAGGGGTTAATGGGAGTCGTCCCCGTCCCCCCAGTATACGGCCAGAACCATGGACCCGGTACTTGTGGTTCGGACTGTCTCCAACCAGCCATAATGTTGTGAGAGTGACATTATGTCTAAGTCCAGCTTTGGTACATTAGAAGCAACTCTGAAACTTAACCTAAGCGTTTTTCGAAGCTACTTTTTGGCTAACTTCTTATAGGAAGGTCTAGGAGCTCTGAAAATGAACGTGCGCGTCTTTCACTCTTCCCGAGGGACTTAGAAGAAATTTGTGATATTTTTTATTAAAATGGTGTATAAGGGTATATATATAAATATATTTTATGCACTGTATATGAGCTGGCGATTTCTAAGTCTGTGGTTCCAGAGGGGGTAACCAGGCTCACTAATAAAGGTCAAGCCACTTGCCTGCTAGAATGCCCTGCTTCAGCACAGACCAGAAAGGCATTGTGATAAGCGTATCCCCGGTATAGTCAGGGGTTAATGGGAGTCGTCCCCGTCCCCCCAGTATACGGCCAGAACCATGGACCCGGTACTTGTGGTTCGGACTGTCTCCAACCAGCCATAATGTTGTGAGAGTGAAATTATGTCTAAGTCCAGCTTTGGTACATTAGAAGCAACTCTGAAACTTAACCTAAGCGTTTTTCGAAGATACTTTTTGGCTAACTTCTTATAGGAAGGTCTAGGAGCTCTGAAAATGAACGTGCGCGTCTTTCACTCTTTCCGAGGGACTTAGAAGAATTTTGTGATATTTTTTATTAAAATGGTGTATAAGGGTATATATATAAATATATTTTATGCACTGTATATGAGCTGGCGATTTCTAAGTCTGTGGTTCCGAGAGGGGGTAACCAGGCTCACTAATAAAGGTCAAGCCACTTGGCTGCCAGAATGCCCTGCTTCAGCACAGACCAGAAAGGCATTGTGATAAGCGTATCCCCGGTATAGTCAGGGGTTAATGGGAGTCGTCCCCGTCCCCCCAGTATACGGCCAGAACCATGGACCCGGTACTTGTGGTGCGGACTGTCTCCAACCAGCCATAATGTTGTGAGAGTGACATTATGTCTAAGTCCAGCTTTGGTACATTAGAAGCAACTCTGAAACTTAACCTAAGCGTTTTTCGAAGCTACTTTTTGGCTAACTTCTAATAGGAAGGTCTAGGAGCTCTGAAAATGAACGTGCGCGTCTTTCACTCTTCCCGAGGGACTTAGAAGAATTTTGTGATATTTTTTATTAAAATGGTGTATAAGGGTATATATATAAATATATTTTATGCACTGTATATGAGCTGGCGATTTCTAAGTCTGTGGTTCCGAGAGGGGGTAACCAGGCTCACTAATAAAGGTCAAGCCACTTGGCTGCCAGAATGCCCTGCTTCAGCACAGACCAGAAAGGCATTGTGATAAGCGTATCCCCGGTATAGTCAGGGGTTAATGGGAGTCGTCCCCGTCCCCCCAGTATACGGCCAGAACCATGGACCCGGTACTTGTGGTTCGGACTGTCTCCAACCAGCCATAATGTTGTGAGAGTGACATTATGTCTAAGTCCAGCTTTGGTACATTAGAAGCAACTCTGAAACTTAACCTAAGCGTTTTTCGAAGCTACTTTTTGGCTAACTTCTTATAGGAAGGTCTAGGAGCTCTGAAAATGAACGTGCGCGTCTTTCACTCTTCCCGAGAGACTTAGAAGAATTTTGTGATATTTTTTATTAAAATGGTGTATAAGGGTATATATATAAATATATTTTATGCACTGTATATGAGCTGGCGATTTCTAAGTCTGTGGTTCCGAGAGGGGGTAACCAGGCTCACTAATAAAGGTCAAGCCACTTGGCTGCCAGAATGCCCTGCTTCAGCACAGACCAGAAAGGCATTGTGATAAGCGTATCCCCGGTATAGTCAGGGGTTAATGGGAGTCGTCCCGTCCCCCCAGTATACGGCCAGAACCATGGACCCGGTACTTGTGGTTCGGACTGTCTCCAACCAGCCATAATGTTGTGAGAGTGACATTATGTCTAAGTCCAGCTTTGGTACATTAGAAGCAACTCTGAAACTTAACCTAAGCGTTTTTCGAAGCTACTTTTTGGCTAACTTCTTATAGGAAGGTCTAGGAGCTCTGAAAATGAACGTGCGCGTCTTTCACTCTTCCCGAGGGACTTAGAAGAAATTTGTGATATTTTTTATTAAAATGGTGTATAAGGGTATATATATAAATATATTTTATGCACTGTATATGAGCTGGCGATTTCTAAGTCTGTGGTTCCAGAGGGGGTAACCAGGCTCACTAATAAAGGTCAAGCCACTTGCCTGCTAGAATGCCCTGCTTCAGCACAGACCAGAAAGGCATTGTGATAAGCGTATCCCCGGTATAGTCAGGGGTTAATGGGAGTCGTCCCCGTCCCCCCAGTATACGGCCAGAACCATGGACCCGGTACTTGTGGTTCGGACTGTCTCCAACCAGCCATAATGTTGTGAGAGTGAAATTATGTCTAAGTCCAGCTTTGGTACATTAGAAGCAACTCTGAAACTTAACCTAAGCGTTTTTCGAAGATACTTTTTGGCTAACTTCTTATAGGAAGGTCTAGGAGCTCTGAAAATGAACGTGCGCGTCTTTCACTCTTTCCGAGGGACTTAGAAGAATTTTGTGATATTTTTTATTAAAATGGTGTATAAGGGTATATATATAAATATATTTTATGCACTGTATATGAGCTGGCGATTTCTAAGTCTGTGGTTCCG